>NW_027249228.1:172500-202500 GCF_030848795.1 Temnothorax nylanderi
ACACACACACACACACACACACACACAAATTAAAATTTAGAGTTCAGCGATAAGAATGATAAAGAGGATTGACAAAATATTAAACATGGTTTTAAAGAAAAATATTTAATTTTGCATAAATATGCATGTACGCACGCACACCCCTATATACACTCGCCCGCGCGTGCACACAAACAAAAACACACACACACACACACACACACACACACACACACACACACACACACACACACACACACACACTTATGTTTTCTGACATAAAAGTAAATATAGAAAAACATTTATTGTTTTATTTCTTTAAAATAAATTTATGTTTGAAAAAATCAAACTAGCACAGTAAACAACTGTGCCGCAAACACGTAGAACTACGTCTACTGCACAGTATGGGCACAGCAACAACTGTGCCGCAATCAACACGTAGCACTACGTCAACTGTCAATGATGATGATTGACGTGATCAAGGAAGGCCAAGGCCCACACCGGGATGTAGCGCCGAGTTTATCATCAGTGACAGTTGACGTAGTTCTACGTTGTTGCTTAAAAAATAAACAAAAATATAAATCAAACAGGCACAGTAACAACTGTGCCGCAAACACGTAGAACTACGTTAACTGTCACTGATGATGAACTCGGCGCTACATCCCGGTGTGGGCCTTGGCCTTCCTTGATCACGTCAATCATCATCATTGACAGTTGACGTAGTGCTACGTGTTGATTGCGGCACAGTTGTTGCTGTGCCCATACTGTGCAGTAGACGTAGTTCTACGTGTTTGCGGCACAGTTGTTTACTGTGCTAGTTTGATTTTTTTTTCCTATTTATCTTGCTCAGATTTGGCATTCAAGTCTTACACGGGGGTTTTTGGGGTCGCTGATTACGAATCTGAATTCAAAATTTGCAAATTCAAAATGGCGGATCCAAAATGGCGGATGAAAGTGCAAAAAATTACTTGATTGGGATGAAATTTGCCACTCGGGGGTTTTTGGGGTCGCTGAGTGCGAAGCTGAACTTAAAATGAAGGAATTCAAAATGGCGAATCCAATAACATGGAGCGAAATACAAACTCAAATCAATCCGTTTTTTGTATTTTTGTCCGCCATATTGGATCCGCCATTTTAAATTTTCGAATTTTAAGTTCAGATTCGTAATTAGCGCCCTCAAAAACCCCAGGGTACAAATTTTCAGGATAAAAAAATTTTCCTGCCATTTTGGGCACTTTTTGTCGAATTCTCTCTGCCAACGAAGGGGTTAAGACTTTTATGTACACAATAATAAGATAAATCAATTGGTATAAAAAAAACACAATTGTTGCTTTGCAAAAAAATTATGTCATTTTCAATATGCAACTACATGTCTTTTTTAAAAATAATTTTACCATTATTTGTTCTCCTTAATATTCTACAACTTTTGTCTAAAACTTTTGTTTTCCCATATCTTCCATATTCGAGATATTTGCCTGGAGCATTGAAAATGAGACATACTGCATATATGGCAATGTCCTCCACTTAATATTGTTGCCGAATAGCAAAACAGTTGATTTTTTACCTTTTCACACTGGTGCTGTTTACAATCAAACTTATCGTCTTTTTCGCTTTTTGCACGTTTCACCACTTCCATTCCAGACGAGTGTCAAAACAAAAATTCTCTCTCCGGCATGATTCTAAAGCCAATATAAATGTCCCTGCCAAATTTCGTCGAACTGCGATGAGTTTCCCATTTGGGTCTACTTTTTGTATAGTCCTTTCGAAAATTTGAAAAACGTTTAAAGATATTTATTCAAATTTGGTATGCGTACATGTGGTATTAAGAACTATTTTTCCAGTACTAATAAAACATTTTTACATTCACCAGGGGCGTGCGTCTTTGACATCCTGTATTTGAAAACGAAGCAGTTTAGGGCATATGTTTATAGAACCTTTTCTTCTTAAGGTAAGTCAAACAATATCCCTTTTGATGCGTTATTTCAAAATAACGATCGACTGATTTGCCTCATAAATCGTCAAATAGTAAGCCACCTGCACTAAACAATTGCTCTACATGTGCTAAAAAAATAAAAAAAATTTTCAATTTGGGAAAAAAAGTTAATAAGTTTAATTTTGTGTTTAAAAAAAAGTAGTTAAAGTTAAAAATTAACTCATTTTAAATTAACTAACAAGGAAACCTCGCAAACTCGAAAATTCTGATTTTAATGAAACTTCCCACACATGTAGGGGGAGTAAAAAGATGAATTTAGAAATTTAGAAATTTTTCTAAATAAAATCAGAATTTTCGAGTTCGCGAGGTTTCCTTGTAAGCTAAGTTATTAACTTTTTGACTTTTTTATTTAACTTTTAATTAATTAACTAGTTACTAGGCAGATACCTTTCATGTCTTTCTGATCACCCGATAGACACGATCTTTAGCTTAGTTGACAAGAGCCATCGTATTGTCTCACTCTATATGTTTCATAAGAAAAACTTGGAAATAGTTACTGATATTTTATTGAATTATTCTCTTAAATTGATCTTCAAAAAAATTAATTTGAGATTTAAATGTTTATTCAACAGTAAATTTAAACATACACAGGAGAAGTTAAATCGGAGAATCAGACTAGAGATAACACAGCGTCAAATAATAAAAAATTCATAGTCATCCTGTTTATTAAAAACAGGAAAAGCCCATTTGTTAAACGGTGATGAGCACATGATAGAGTATAGTTGTCGTAATAATCTCAGCAAGTTTGTTAAGGTACATAAAGATACAAATCCAATAATTTTAAACAATAACGTAATCAATAAAATATCGTGTAAAGACTGTAATGTCTCATATATAAGACAGAAAAAAAAACAACTAGACTTAATGAACACAAAAACAAAATTAAGACAAACTCTTTTAAGCATTCTGTAATCTCCGAACATATTACTAAATTTAACCACGCCTTTGATTGGGACAACACAGAAATACTTGACTCCGATCTAACTTTCATAAGAGACTTATATCAAAAATACAATCAAATTAGATTAAACCCATTTACGATCCGAGCTTGGACCTTAGTAGCTTAATAATTATATATATATATATATATATATATATATATATATTTGTGTATTACACATATCTTTTCCAACCTTAGAAAACTGCGCGCCGACTAGATTTGTCATATTTACAACACAGTTCTCGTTGGAGTAAGGGAGACAGGGGCTAGTTGATACACTTAAAAAAAAAATTTTTTTTACATGTAACTAATAAATGGAATACAAGTCGCGAAAGAATTTTTCAATAGCCGCATGCTTATACAACATAAAAAATTTTTTTTAACTTAATAGTATAATTAATTTTGTTGCACCAATAACAATTATAAGAAGACGACATTTGTAATAGTTAGATATATGGGGTAAGTTGTTACAGTACCGGATTAAGTTGTGAAAGATCCAATTTTTAAAGTATAGGTAATATATTTAATAAAGAAAAATAATAACATGTAACAACATGTGTCATATTACATTTCACCGTTAAGTGCAAAATTATGATATAGATATAATGTAACTGATGTTCTGTATTGACTGGTTCTGATACGTAAGAGACATTAACGGTGAAATCTTACATAAGATTAAAATATCTGCCGTTGTTATACCAAGGTTATGTGTTACATCGACGGAGATGGTCGAAATTATAAGTAGAAAGCTGTAACAATCTACCCCGACCTGCCATATTTAGATATTTTGATTTATTGTTTAAACAAAAAAATGTTTTAAGACGTTAACATAACTGGAAGTTATTACGTTTAAAGTAAAGATTTTAAAGACAGTTAGAATTATGATATGATGACCAGATTTATAAGTATAACATTTAATATATCACTGATTTATTTTACTTTCGGCTATATAAAACTAAAAATATTTTCTGTTTGTAAAAATACGCTACTCAGCCTAAAATAACTAATTGAAATATTATCGCAATATTTTTGCGAAAATACTATATTTTTTATGCAATATTATCTTTTGTAACTTTTACAATAATTACCGTATACTTGCCCCATGTACCAACTAGCCCCGGTCTCCCTTAGTAAAATCTCCTCCCTCCCCGTAATTAAATCGATTGGATTTAACTATTAAAAAGAATTTATTGCAAAAAAAATTACCTCAGCCATTCGAACCTGGAACCTCCCTCATTCCGTGTCCTACCAATTCGACTACTGAGGCATGTGGTAATATTTATCGCAATAACCGGTTAACAATAGTTTCAACATGGAGGGGATGGGTGTTCGGAGCGGACGGATGGCTTGGTGTTAAGTGGAGAGAAAAAGTTTTTTGGAAAGAGGAAAGGCAAGGAAAATGGAGCGGTAGGGTGGAGTCGATGAAGGAGGTACGGACGAGGCCGAGGAAGTGGAGGAGGCTCCGAGAAAGAGGTGGCTGGAGTGTAAGATTGGAATTTCGGAAAGAAGTGTTGGAGGTTAGGATGCGAAGAAGGAAGGAAGAAGAAGAAGGGACGTCAGAGGCGAGGGACAGAGGAAGAGGAGTGATGACGTAGGCCATGTCAGGGCTGCGTTCGGGGGCTTCACTCGGGTGCACACCAGCGTCATTCTGTCCTTGTTCAACTTTTAGTAAATAACGAGGATAGAGTGACGCGGTGTGCGCCCGAGTGAAGTTTTCGAACTCAGCCCAGCGTGACAGGATGGTGGCGCGCGGCAAGTGTGGCTGGCGAGATGGCGTAGCGGTGGTGGGCTCCGGCTGGGACTGAGACGGCGCGGGGTGTCGTCCTCTTCAAAAGAGTGAGCTGGCACCACTGCGGGGCGTCGAGGTGCAGCACTCGGAACTCACGGGGCCTGCGAGGCGGCGAGCGGCGCGCGCAGCGCGGCGACAAATGAGACGAGTGGAAGGGTCGATTGCTGCGGCGACGAATGGGGGACTAGCGGAGAGATCGATTGATCGAAAGGAGAGAAATCGATTGAGAGACGAGTACAGAGCAAGCACGTATAAACACGTGTGTCGGCTGACAAAGAGTGGGATCGGGTGAAAGTAAGCAGAGAAGGTGAAAAGAATCGCAGAAGGAAAGTTAAGAAAAGGGTTAGAAGAGGGAGAGAGAAGAAAAAGGTGAAGGTGGAGAATAGTATAAAAGAGAAGGAGAAAGGTATCGAGGAGGCAACTGGCCGCTACAAGAAGGGTGAGAGGAGAGAAAGAAAGAGAGGGATATTTGGGCATTGCAAGAGTGGAGATCGAGGACAGAGGGCACGAGAACGAGTGAAGAGAGCAGAGATAAGACGAAGAGGAAGAGAAGAGGGGTTCCGAGAAGGACTTCCGTTTCCGGCGCAATCGAAGAGAAGGGGTGAAGGCCGAAGGAGAAGTAAGAGGAGAAGAAAGACGAACGGTAGGGTAGTGGGGGATATGGAATGGATAGAGGATCTGGCAAAGGGGATTAGGAGAATATGGATAGAGGACAGAGAGTGGAGGTGGACTGAGGAGAGGGAGGAATGGGAGATGGTGTAGGCTAGGAAGGAGTGGGATAGGAAGAGTGCACGGAAGGAGAGGGGAAAGGGTAAGGGGCGGGGAAGGGAGGGAGGGAAAGAGGATGTAAAGGGCCGCGATGGCCAGGTCGGGTATAAGTTTGTAAAGGGTTGGGTACGTCCCTTCAAAACGCCATATGAGTGGATAAGATGATGTTGGAAAAAGATTGTACAGGGTTGGGTACGTCCCTATGGTAAAAAACGCCCTTTAAGACCTTTGGGGTAAATAAAGTACCATTATCTATCTATCAATAGTTTCAACATCTTTCTCAGGCAACATGAATTTTATTTGTTTTTTATTTTATTTATATATATAAATTTAAAAAATTAAATTTAAAAAAAACAAAAAAAACAATGAAATCGAACTATAAAACTTATTTTTTTGCTGCACCTTCCTTGCTATGCTGATCAATGCTTTTATGGATACCATAATCTTTTTTTTAAAACTTATATATATATATATGTATATCACAAATTATGGAACACGTGAAATTATAAAGATTAAAATCTTGATTATTAGAACTTGTTGGATAAAATACCCGAATACATATCGATTTATCTTTCTGTACATTTCGAAAAGATATAGTTAAAATCGATATTTGGTTAATTTAATTGTGACCTTTTCTTATAAGTTACTAAATAATAGTAAATAATCAAGTATTGCCTATTAAATAATTACCTTATATATATGTGTATATATATATATCTACCTGCAGACATAAAAAATGGTATTCTGAATTTCCCTGAGACAACCACAGATCGTAACAACTGCATTGTAGGTCCATCAAATGGTAGAGCACCGCAAACTAATACGTACAAGACAACGCCGAGACTCTGAAATATTATATATTGCATTTTATATATTTTGCAGTTATAATGACATAAGTACGATAAGGTGCATTAATAATCCAGAATGTCCTTTTTGAATTTAAAAAGGTATAGACGTGCAAGTTACTTCTAAGCTCCCGACGCATCTCTGGAGGAGATTCTGTGTATCTTTTGCACGTATTATATCAAAAATTATGAGCACAATCAACGTTTTGTGTCAAATGCATATGCAAATAATACAAAAGCGATGAGAACGATCATTTTTACGTGATTGATCCACGATCACCGTAATTTATCGCGGTGGGCTCGCAAAATTTATTTGTGGCTAGCACTGATCATAAAACTTAAGATACCTTTGGTTTATGGGCTCGATCCTTCTTGACTTGAGCAACTTTTTAAAGAGAGTTTCTTAAGAGAGAGTTTGGGCATAGCATATATAATTCTTAATTAATCAGTTACATGTTTCAGACTAACTACAAAGAAAGAACCCCGAACAATTTATATAAAAAAAACATTTAAAAAAATTTTTAGTATGTGTAGTACTTGTATCACTAATGAAAAGTTTCAATTTTCTATGATTATAGTTTCTAAATTATATATAAGCATTTGAAAGTCGCGTTCACAAGACCGTCCGTACATTTGTCTACACGAGTTTGCACTTAATATAGTGAATAACACTTAATATACTAAAAGCACGAGTAGAAACCGAAAATCTTCAGAAATGTAATATAGAATCAATTCAATAAAATCATGCACTCTCCATTTTCCTAGACTTACAAGGGAACGTTTGGGACTGTCCCTCATTGATTTTGATGGGCTTTGGATATATTATAAAGTAGCGAAAAATAACACACGTATTTTTTTAATTGGCTTCTAAGCATGTTTAGGGGTTGAAATAACTCCTCGAGAGAAATTCCATATATTTGATTACGAGTGAATATCTTTAAACTGTGAGGTATATGAAAAAATGTTTTAGACAAAAAGGTTATGGTACTAAAAATATTCTTTATTAACTCAACTAACTAACAACAATAGAAACAAAATTCAGACATTTCGACCCTTGCCTTAGTTTGGGTTCTTTTCAAGTGAAAATCTATAATAAGTAAATAAAGACATGACATCGCCTAATAACGCACAACATAAAAAACCTCGCACGATTTATATAAAAAAAACTAGGGCTGACGCTGACGATCATGCCCGGATATACAAATATTCGAATATCCAGATATCCGAAATAGAGATAAATCCGAGAAAAAATATTCGATTCAAGATCCGGATCTTGTTCGGATCCGGATCTTGTTTGGATTCAGTTCTTGTTCGGATCCAAATCTTGTTTAGATTCGAATTTGTTTGATGCTGTCTAGATTTTCGATTCAATTATTCGATCGTTAACCAAATCTCGGATTCAAATCTTATAAACACGAGTTTCCACAAACCATAAATCTTAAACACGAGTTACCATAGAGATTTTCGTCATTGTTGAATTCATAATAATTATTATACTTAAACATAGAAATAATTTTCTTTTCCAAAATCGAAACTTACTTTCTAATAAATTACTTATCAAGAGACATGGTAATGGTAAAATTCTCACGGTAAAATTCTCACGCCAAGTACACGCGAAGCGGGACCGCACCGTGAATCTTTTACGCGACGCGACGAGTTGCAAGTACCCGAGATTTTGAGATCTCGATAATGACTGAACGGATCGAGTTTTAAGTAGGCTCAATCGATAGCTTGGGGATATATATAATAAAAGTGTTTTTATTTTTCCTCTACATGCCCTACGAGCGGAGATATTACGATGCAAAATCCGAAATGTAAATATTTCGATTAAGATACGTCGTTATATCATTATCGTCGTCGTCGCCCTAAAAAATTGTTGTCCCTTTCACTTTTTCGACACTATGCGACGCTAATATCGCTTCTGATGATAAACCATGCGCGCGTTATTATCGACTCAGCAGGTAAATCAGATCGATATGCATGACTTATGACTTATCGGCAGGTCCATATATTTGGCCCCTCATCTACGACAAAATACAAAAATATTAATATATTCGGATTGTACATCGTTTGTACATGAATGTACTATGATTTTTAGTGTTTGTACATTCTTAGTTAATTTAAAAAAAAAATAAAAAAGTTTTACTAACAAGACCTCTAAAAGTTAGCCCCTCATTATTTCAAAAATAATGATAAATCACAGTTTATTGTGCTTAATCGTTTGTACATTCTTAATAATTAATTTACTTTTCATTTAAATATATATTTTTTTGTTTAAAATATAAATAAATAATTTTTATTTGAATTCAGCGGGTAAATCTCCGGCCGGTAAGTGCGTTTACATTGAAAAAATATATATGTTATATATATATATATGTTTAATTAAATATATATGTTATAACTGTTAAGAGAAAAAATAAAATAAATAAAGTAATAAATATTTATTTGAAAATATTATACACTAATTAAAATAATAATTATTATCCCTCTACCTGTATACGTGGGTCTACGGCGTCGGTGCCAAAACAACATCTGCGTGTAAATCATTAAAAATAAAATATTAAATAATAAACGATGTTTATCAAAATGACTATCAAATCGTCAATTACAATGTAGACAGATGTTTTGTGCTACGTTGCGATTGACCACAGCCCCCGGTGCCCGGAGTTTTTCACCAACCAATCAGATATTTTTATTTTAAATCGGCCAATTGATGACGTGGTCAATTGAGTCCCACTCGGGAAAATAACGTCGGACGCGACAGACCCACGTGTACACTATAAAGGTCGCAAAAAAAACAACATACAAGTGGAGAGTTATGTTAATTTGTAACAAATTGTACTATTTATTTAGAATTTTATGACTTTTATTCAACAAACAAAATATCGCCGATGACATAACCAAGTCTGTCAAAATAAACTCACGTAAACAATTTCGTAAGTGTTTACGCATTTACATAAAGTA
Source organism: Temnothorax nylanderi (assembly GCF_030848795.1). Classification (NCBI taxonomy): domain Eukaryota; kingdom Metazoa; phylum Arthropoda; class Insecta; order Hymenoptera; family Formicidae; genus Temnothorax; species Temnothorax nylanderi. The sequence continues at coordinate 181,779 of NW_027249228.1, forward strand.
TTGTAAAGCGATTTTTTTCCTTTTAACAGTTGGCTACTGTTTGAGTCTTGACATTGGTAGAATTGACGCCAATGTAAACGCACTTACCAGCCGAAGATTTACCCACCGAATTCAAATAAAAATTATTTATTTATATTTTAAACAAAAAAATATAGGGTTATGTGGGGTGATGTGCAACACTTTCACGCGTTGCTCGGAAAACATATCCAAAAATCAAATTCTTGAATATATCATGGCTGTATAATGTAGAGGAAGGAAAATACTAAAATTCTGCGTGATTAGATTTTCAAAATTTTAAATTTTTCTTAAAAATTTTTCGAGTTTTCAAAAACGTCTGTTTTAGCATTTTCAAATTTTCTTGGGGTGATGTGCAACACAGGTAAAATCCACTTTTAAAAAAGGCGTGTTAACTGAGTGAATTTCGTTTGTATCGAAAAATTGAAGCCTCTTTTCCGCGATGCCGATTGGTTATCTCGATGCGTTGTGCGAGTTATTTGCAGCTGTCATTGTATATTTTGACAGTTGTGTGTATCAAGGGTTAATAGTGTAATAGTAATAGCATAATGTTAAAGCTAAATGGCGCGCGCGAAGCGCGCGCGTCTGTAATGTCTAGTTAAGGTAAAAAATGCATGAATATCGACATCAATCGACTTAAATGTTAAATTTGGGCTTCTTAAATACAAATTAAACGAAATCTGGTGAACAAAAAATTTCACTGTGTTGTAATCGACCTGAAAAAAAAAAAATCATTTTTTATTTGATTTCTTATTTATTTATCGCTTAAAAATTAATATAATGAAAGGAAAAACGCAAAAAACTTTATTTTTCATCATCTGAATCGCAGTTGTCACAAGTAAAATAGTTGCGACCTTGCATGTCGACACATTTCACATCATGTTGCACATCACCCCAAACACGCTATTTTGCGCGGACTGGCGTGACACCAACACAATGTAAGAAAATCACAAAATCGCTTTGGATTATCAAAAGTACTTGAAAAACTAACAATATAAAAATATTTACCTATAAGATGACTAAAACCAATTCACGAAATCACTATGAATGTGAAAAGCAAAAATTACATTCAGCTCGAGAAATTTAACTTGCTTTTCGTACAGCAAACCAGGGTGCGTGCTATCTCGCGAGTTATTTATCTAAAACAAGGTACTGTCAACACAAACAGATGGCAGTATGCGGTTCTGTCAAATGTCGACATGCAGACCAGGAATCGGAAACGTTGCACATCACCCCATGTTGCACATCACCCCACACAACCCTATATTTAAATGAAAAGTAAATCAATTATTAAAAATGTACAAACGATGTACAAACGATGTACAAACGATGTACAAACGATGTACAAACGATTAAGCACAATAAACTGTGATTTATCATTATTTTTTAAATAATGAGGGGCTAACTTTTAGAGGTCTTGTTAGTAAAACTTTTTTATTTTTTTTTAATTAACCAAGAATGTACAAACACTAAAAATCATAGTACATTCATGTACAAACGATGTACAATCCGAATATATTAATATTTTTGTATTTTGTCGTAGATGAGGGGCCAAATATATGGACCTCTTATCGGCCAGGATAGAAAGATATCAAGACACGGTAGTGTCTCGCGCCAAGTATACACGGACCGAGACCGTGTATCCGGTGTATCTTTACGCGACGCGACGAGTTGCGAGTACCCGAGATTTTGAGATCTCGATATAATCGTTATTACGCGGCTGGATCGGCTTTAGCATATACTATATTATATTTTTAAAATATATAATTGAATAAAGTTGTAAATAACATGTGATCTAATAGTAAGAAGCAAAATATATATTTATAAATGTAGGGACACCCGTTACGAGTACCGACAAGCGCGTGACGCGTTCGGACACACGAGCGTCGAGGCAGGCAGTCGGGGCTTTTCGCGAAAACTCGGCGAAGTAGAATAGGAGAAGTAGGGAAAGCGCGTGAGTGGCCGGCGAGGAGAGAGGAGACAGAAATAAGACGGCGATCACGGCGAACAGTTCCTTTTTTTGTAACACACACCTTTATACTGAAATACATCCACCGTTATTGAACAGGCGTGCACCGTTTTTTCACCCAAATCCCACATCTTTTGGGGGCTCGTCCGGGATGTGAAAAGACAAGTGCGTGGACGTGAAAGGCGAAATTGCACGACGAAAACCCCGAATTCGTGTCTGACCACGTGTCCGGCACGAGGGAAGCAGCAAGACGGAGGACGAAAGGAAGGAGCCGTTAAGTAACGCCGAAGACGAAGACGAGAGGAAGAAAGACGAAGCATCGAGTGGCGAAGCGACGGGAGAGGCTGCGGAACTACACGGACAATTCCCAGTAACGCCGAAGACGAGGGAAGGTAGGACAAAAGGGAAAAGAGCGAAAGGATTTGCAACACGTGCGAGGTGTAGTCTCACCGGACGGTTCAAGAGTTTGAAGAAAAGCGGAGACGGCCATCTTGTTGCAAAGAGGCCAAATCAAAGGAACGGCGAAATGATCGGCGGACAAAAAAATGAGACGGGCGCTGAGTCAACAGCCGCGGAAAACGAACGTCTCCGGCAAGAAATCGAGCGGCTGAAACAAACGCAGGCAGCCATGACAACACAACAGGTATTACCGTTAGGCGCCATAGGCCCCTCCCCAAATCAAATACAATTTCGAGACGTCGAAAGCACGATACTAAAATTCAAAGGCGACGATATCTCTCTATCGATCGATCAGTGGATAGAACATATCGAAGAAGACGTGGCGCTGTATAATTGGAATTCGCTGCAAACATTGGTGTTCGCGAAAAAATCCCTAGCAGGCGTTGCAAAATTGTGGCTCGAATCTCAGGAAAATTTTCAATCATGGCAAGACCTGAGGAGGGCGCTTAAGGACGAATTTAAGACGAGAGTGGATAGCCGGGAGATACATCAGCTCCTCACGAAGCGTCACAAACTCGCGACCGAGTCGTACCAGGAGTATATTTTGCACATGCGCAAAATCGGTAAGCGAGGAAATTTATCAGAGCCAGAAATCATTCAATACGTAATCGATGGTATACAAGACTACGAATCAAACAAAACCATTCTTTACGGCGCTAAAACGTATGCTGAATTTAAAGACAAAATGGGGTACTACGAGGCAATCAAAAGTAAAGTCGGTAAAGGAGGTCGCGAGAAGCGGGCGGCCAAAACGACGAGCGGCCATGAGTCAGCGACGAAAGGGGCGAGCAACACGGGACCAGCAGCGAAGGAAGCTTCCACTACCCCCACGCCGCGATGTTACAACTGCGGGGAGACCGGACATCTCAGCCGAAACTGCGAGCATAAAGAAAGCGGAGCCAAATGCTTCAAATGCAACGAGTTTGGACACATTTCTCGCAATTGTACCAAACCCGGAGCACGAGGCCCGAGCACACGAGGCACGAATCAGTCGGAAAAGACGAGCGGAACGACAGCGAGTACCAGCCAAGTCCTGTGCGTGGGCGCAGGGCTCAACAGAGTCTACAAAACCATCCGAATCGGGGAGAAGGACGTCACCAGCCGCGTGGACACAGCGAGCGACTACCATCTGATGCGCGTGGACCAGTATTTGGAACTGGGTTCACCGAACTACGATCCGGAAACCGAGGCTCTGAAGGGGCCAAAGAACGTGAAGATCCGCACCATGGGTCGCTGCAAAATCGACACGGTGGTCGATAAAGTAAACTATCCACTTACCTACCACATTGTCAACGCCGACGACATTCCAGATCGCGTCATGATCGGTAGCGAAATATTAAACGTAGCCGAATTGCATATAAGAAAGAACGAGACGAAAGTAATAAAATTATCTGAAGGAGAAAATTCGATTCTCAACATACAAGTAGAAAACGAGATAAAAAACGTAGAGATCGGGTTAGACGTGAGCGTCGCGTGTCGTAACGAAGTAAAAAGATTAGTAGATTCATACAAACCGAATAAAACGTTGGAATCGTCGATAAAATTAAAGATTATTCTGAAAGATGAAAAGCCAATGTGGCAAGGTCCGCGGAGACATACATAACGGAAAAAGCGCGAAGTAGACGAACAAATCGGAAATTGGCTTGAGACGGGAATAATTAAACCAAGTTACTCAGAATTCGCGAGTCCGATAGTAGTTGCGCGCAAGAAAAACGGCGAAGCCAGAGTGTGCATAGATTTTCAAAAGTTAAACAAAAAAATCGTGCGAGATCACTTCCCGTTGCCAATAATCGACGAGCAGATAGACAAGCTGGTGAACGCGCGGGTCTTTAGCACGCTAGACTTACGAAACGGATTTTTTCACGTGCGAGTAGACGAAGAAAGTCAAAAATATACGTCGTTCGTAACGCCGTCGGGACAATATGAGTTTCTCAGAGCTCCATTCGGTCTCTGCACATCGCCCACAGTATTTCGGCAATTTATTGTACACGCGTTCCGTGAATTGATCAAAGAAAGAATTGTTTGCGCATACTTGGATGACCTTGTAATTCCCGCGATAGACGAAAACGACGCCGTAGCTAAATTAAAGCGAGTATTAGAAGTTGCAGCGAGTAACGGACTTGAGATCAATTGGGGAAAATGTCAATTACTTTGCCGAACAATCGAATATCTAGGATACGTTGTAAAGAACGGCACGATCAGGCCGTCGCCGAATAAGACGTTAGCTCTAGTCAATTTTCCGAAACCAAAGACTATCAAGCAAATACAAAGCCTTCTAGGTTTGGCAGGCCACTTCCGAAAATTTATCGGAGGATATGCGAACATAGTGAGGCCACTAACTGATGCATTGAAAGGTGGACGACAAGGCGCAATCACGCTGGACGACGACCAATGCGAAGTATTCAAGAAGCTGAAGCAAATACTCACGGAGCCGTCCGTCCTACGTATTTACAACCCGAAATACGAAACAGAATTGCACACGGACGCTTCTCAAGAAGGATACGGAGCAATTCTCTTGCAACGCTGTCCAGACGATCGGCAGTTGCATCCAGTGCAGTACATGAGTCTCAAGACGACCGACGCAGAAAGAAATTATGCGAGCTACGACCTGGAGGTCCTAGCGGTGATAAAAGCTCTACGCAAATTTCGTGTATACTTACATGGGATATCTTTCAAAATCGTTACAGATTGCTCAGCCTTCGAGAGGACGATGGAGAAGAAAGACATGGTCCCGCGTGTGGCTCGATGGGGCATGTTCCTTACGGAATTTGACTACACGATTGAGCATCGGCCAGGCAAGAGGATGATACACGTCGACGCGTTGAGCCGATATCCCGGAGTATACGCAATACGAAACGACTTTGTCGAACGACTTAAAAGAGCGCAAGAGACGGACGAACGAGTAAAATTGATACGACAGGCACTGTTGACCGGAAGCTACAAAGGTTACATCGTCGAACATGACCTTCTGTATAAGACGAGCGAGACCGATAAACTATTGGTCATACCGAAAGGAATGCAAACCGAGGTCATACAGCGAGCCCACGAGATCGGACATTTTGGCGTTCGAAAGACCGAGAACTTGATCTCTGACAAGTACTGGATCGACAAACTACGAGAGAAAATCGAATTCCATATACAGAATTGCATTCCGTGCATTCTAGGATCAAAAAAAGGAGGAAAACCTGAGGGATTTCTGAATCCCATCCCGAAGGAAGATTTGCCGCTGCAGATGCTTCATCTGGACCATTTAGGACCGTTGAAATCCACCAAGAAGAATTATCGCCATTTACTCGTCGCAGTAGATGCGTTCACAAAATTCACGTGGATTTTCCCGACGAAATCCATCGGAACAAGCGAAGTACTGGACAAATTACAAATCATGCAACAAACATTCGGAAACCCGAGAAGAATAGTGACTGACAGGGGAACAGCATTCACGTCGAATGACTTTCAAGACTATTGCGAAAAAGAGGCAATTCATCACACGCTAATAACGACAGGAATTCCGCGGGGCAACGGCCAAGTCGAGCGGATTAATCGGATCATCATTACCATTCTAACGAAGCTGTCAATCGAGAACCCATTGCATTGGTACAAGCACGTGAGCAAAGCGCAGCGTGCCATCAACTGCACACACCAACGAAGCATAGGAGTATCGCCGTTCGAGCTGCTAACAGGGACGAAGATGAGAACGAACGAGGAACCGCAACTGCAAGAAATCATCGAGGAGGAAATTGCAAACGCATTCATCGAGGAAAGAGAAGAAATTCGAGCGAAAGCGAAGGAGCAAATACTGACCGTACAGGAGGAGAATCGAAGAGGATTCGACAGAAAAAGGAAAGCCGCGAGGAAATACACCGTGGGAGACCTCGTCGGTATCCGCAGAACTCAGCTCGGACCAGGATTAAAGCTACGAGAAAAAACTCTGGGGCCATACCGGGTTACGGAAATAAATGCCAACGATCGTTACGAAGTAGAAAAAATAGACGGCGAAGGGCCTCAGAAAACAACGACCGCGGCCGACTCCATGAAGCCGTGGAAAAACTCACACGCCGAAGACTACGATTCAGAATCGCCTGGGGCAGACGATTATCAGGATGGCCGAGATGTAGGGACACCCGTTACGAGTACCGACAAGCGCGTGACGCGTTCGGACACACGAGCGTCGAGGCAGGCAGTCGGGGCTTTTCGCGAAAACTCGGCGAAGTAGAATAGAAGAAGTAGGGAAAGCGCGTGAGAGGCCGGCGAGAAGAGAGGAGACAGAAATAAGACGGCGATCACGGCGAACAGTTCCGTTTTTTGTACCACACACCTTTATACTGAAATACATCCACCGTTATTGAACAGGCGTGCACCGTTTTTTCACCCAAATTCCACATAAATTATTATTTCTTTACTTACCGACATCGAGGTATTTTAAGCATTAATTATAAACAAACGGAACATGAGCGACAATTTTCCTTCTGAGAATCTGTTTTACTATCCAAAATACACAAAATTTGAAAATTTCAAAAGAATCAGATAGGATGCCGTTTTATTTTACATATTTACCTCAAATTTTATTGAATTAGAAAATTAGTTATTAGTTACAAAAAATTACTAATTACGTAAAAATTAATAATATTTAGGTAGAAGTAGAAAAATGTCAGAGAAAAATGTCTAGTTACTAGTGAAAATTAGTATTTAAGCAAAAATAAATTAATTTTTTTTTACCAATTGGTAATTAGTAAAAATAAATTGTTTATTATTAAAATAATTAATAGTTTTTCAAAAATAAATTACTACTTATTTTAAAATTAATAATTAGTGGAAAATGATTACTAATTTTTTCAATAATAAATAATTAGTCTGAGGTAAATTATATATACATGTATATATATATATATATATATATATATATATATATATACACACAACATTAACATAATTATTTTTTAAACCACTTTTAACTACAAAGATTAAATTATTTATATTAAATCAATTAATAATTTTTAAAATAACTAATTTACCTGAGATTAATTATTTATTATTGAAAAAATTAATAATTATTTTCCACTATTTATTAATTTTCAAATAAGTATCTAGTAACTCATTTTTGACAAACTATTAATTATTTTTATAATAAAAAAATTATTTCTATTAAATACCAATTTGCAAAAGAAATTAATTAATTTTCACCTAAATACTAACTTTCACGTAACCAGAAATTTTTCTCTGACAAATTACAAATTTTTTAAGTAGGGGGTCCGGGGCGGAGTCGTCACTACAATTATCTCGAAATCTGTATTTTGTGTAAACTCGCCATTAATATTGTAAACACTACTTATGGTGCCCATGTGACAGAGTTTAGTGAGATTATATGCCATATTGTGATTTTCATTAAGACAAACGTGTTTTCGGAGGTCAAAAGTAAAATTTTTTGCGCGTCGAAAATTTTAAATATTTTAAATATTATTTTCTCTCCGAATCTCGAGATTTTGAAGAGTAATGCATGCTGAACACGAATCCAGTGAAAATTTTTTTATTTTCGTTGATTTCTAATATTTCATGAGCGATCAAACTTAAAATCTGTGTCCGAGGCGAAGTCATCACCAAGCCAAATCATGGAGGCTTCGGGCAAAAATCAAAGTCAAAAAAGCAGCTGTGGTCGGATTCCGGCAAGGACTTGGATAATATGTGATGCGTGTGCTCAGAGATGACAGAATAGAGCTGACGAGAAACAGTGCATTTCGTGCGAGCGTAGGGCACATAAGTGTGTGCGCTTTTCTTGTAATTATTTTCCGCCATCGTGTTTTTAATTAATGTTTCCATTTTTCTATTCAAAAATAATTAATAAAATGTATCCTATTATTTTTCATGACCGGAATTATGAATTTTCATTTAAAATTCAATCCGAGAATGGAGTGACGATTCCGCTCCGGCAATTTTGACATACTTTTGCACCTTTGTCGTTTTCACTCTATACCAGTTGAACAAAGCGACGTAGACCAGAAATGTCCTTATAAATTTTGTAGCCAAGAGTTTACTCTTTACAACGGTATACCACCTTTTACTAAAATTATTTGTTTTGTTGTTAAAAATCGGCACCAAAAAAATAGTGATGACTTCGCCCCGGTCTCCCCTAATCTGTAATTCACTTTTACCTAAATATTATTAAGTTTTATGTAATAAGTAATTTTTTGTCACTATTACTAATTTGCTAATTCAATAAAAATTTAATTTGTTGTTATTGCTAATTTGGTGAATAATTAAAAAATAAAAAATAAAAATTTCTTTGCCGATCCCTTCTTAACACTACAAAATGCGTGATATTAGTACAAAATTACCTTTTTCAAAAAAGGTAAAAAAAGACGACAAGTACACGCGCAATGTATTTTGTAAATTCAAAAATCCAACCTAAGTGGTAGCTTTATTTCTTCTTAACAAAATTATATCACAAAATTACGTTATCTAACTCAACCTAAGTGATATGTATAAATCCAAAAATTCAACCTAAGTGGTAGTAGCTTTAATTTCTCCCTAACAAAATTATTATACAAACAAATTTGTGTTACCTAACTCAACCCAAGTGACATGTAGGGCAGACCGGGGCTAAAACGTCCACGGGGTAAATACGTCTAATCAAATATCTCGGAACCTGTATATTGTGCGAACTCGCTATTAACATTGTAAACGCTGCTTATGGTACCCATGTGACCCCAACGGAGTTTCGGCAGGTTACTTGCCGTGTTATGATTTTTACGAGGGCAAACGTGTTTTCGGAAGGTGAAAGTGAAATTTTCTGCGCGTGGAAATTTTGTAATATCTGCAATAATATTTGCTCTCCAAATCTCGAGGTACGTGATTATAAAAGAGTTAATGCATGCTGAACACGAATCCAGTGTAGTTTTTTCATTATCGTTGATGTATAATATTTCGTGGGCGATTAAACCTGAAACTTGTGTTTGGGGCTAATCCGTCTGTAAGCACCCAGGGCTAATCCGGCTAATCTCGTCACTGTGGCGCGCCGGGCGCACGACTTCAGCTCACGGCGATTTCAGGTTAGGTTTCCCTCGAGCGTGATTCTGTCTTCCCTTGCACGTGCGTCAGTTTGTGTAGGAGGGAAATGGTACGCACGTATCGTCGCAAAACGGGTGTTTTGGCCGACCGAAAAGATGGCGGACCGTTGTTTTCGAGATCGCTCGCGCTCACGGCACGTCGGCGAGGTACAGCGAGGCACGGCACGGCTCTGAGATCCCACGATTTCCGCGCGAGAGTTGACATGCCGCGCGCGCGGTAGATCGTCGTTGTTGGTCGTTGTGTCAGTGACAGTCGCGCGTGCGACCGCATCGTCCAGCGTTCGTCGCATCGTCTCGGCGTCATTGTCGCCGCCGTTGTAGTGGTGGTGGTGTCGGTGGTGGTCATCGTCGTCGTCGTCGTCGTCGTCGTCGTCGTCGTGGTGGTCGTGGCCGTCGTCGTCGTCGGCACGTCGAGGAATCGGCGCGAGGACGCCGTCGAGTCGGTAAAATGGTCGCGCTCCACCGCGAGCTTTTCTAACGTCGCTATTTATCGCTCCCCCGCGAGAAACGCGGCTTGGTTAGGTTGCTCGAGGGCCCGCGCTGATCCTATGGCACCGGAACGCCGTCACGCGTGTTCCCCTATCATTTTTCAGGATTAGATGTATGTATATGTATTGAAAATGCAGTGTGACGGATTAGCCCCGGGAAGACGGTTCAACCCCGGCATTTTTGAGATTTCAATTTTTCCACCGTTGTCGTTTTTGCTCTATACCGGTTAAACAAAGCGACGTAGACAAAAATTTCCTATATAAATTTTGTAGCTAAAGGTTCACTCTTTACATTGGTATACCACATTTAACTACAATTATTTATTTTGTTGTTAAAAATCGGCACCAAAAAAAAACGGACGGTTTAGCCCCGGTCTCCCCTATTTCAAAAAAAAGATGTAAAATCTTCAAATTGCGCCAATTGCAAAAAGAATATATATATTGCTTTAAAAAATAATTGTTGTGCAATTACTTTTAAAAAATAAAACCTAAGTGTTACATATATTTGTGTTTCCATTCAAGGGTTTTCCTATTCCAACCCAAGTGGTAGTAGCTTTAATTCTCCTTAACAAAATTATAACGTTACAAAGAATTATTTTAATCACAAAGAATTAAAGAGGTAACAGTACAAAATAAAAATATTTAATTAAAATAAAATAAATAAATTTTTCTTGTACAGAAACTTGGCGCTGTCAGATTTCGAAATTTAATGAAGTACTAAAATTTTTGATTGAATAAAAAACCAATAAACATAATTTAGGGAAGAATGCGACGGGAGTAAAAAAGCAGCGCCAAGTTTTTTTACAAGAAAAATTTATTTATTTTATTTGAATTAAATATTTTTATTTTGTACTGTTACCTCTTCAATTCTTTGTGATCAAAATAATTCTTTGTAACGTTATAATTTTGTTAAGGAGAATTAAAGCTACTACCACTTGAGTTGGAATAGGAAGAGTAGGGGAGACCGGGGCTAAACCGCCATTTTTTTTCGGTGCCGATTTTTAACAAGAAAATAAATAATTTTAGTTAAATCTGGTATACCACTGTAAAGAGTGAACCTTTAGCTACAAAATTTATATAGGAAATTTTTATCTATGTTGCTTTGTTTAACCGGTATAGAGCAAAAACGACAACGGTGGAAAAATTGAAATCTCAAAAATGCCGGGGTTGAACCGCCACCCCCCGGGGCTAATCCGCCACACTGCATTTTCAATACATATACGTACATCTAATCCTGAAAAATGATAGGATACATTTTAATAATTGTTTTTTAAGAGAAAAATATAAAAATTTATTTAAAATTTTTATGCAAAACATTATTAAAAAATAATTGTTTTACCTATTCCATAAAACAATTTAGGCACGTGAATACAGAGGTTAACCAAATCGTAAACTCCCCAACGGCACGTCACATTGTCAACGCGGGCAACCACGGGGAATACGCGTGACGGCGTTCCGGTGCCATAGGATCAGCGCGGACCCTCGAGCAACCTAACCAAGCCGCGTTTCTCGCGGGGAGCGATAAATAGCGACAGGGGGGTTAGAAAAGCTCGCGGTGGAGCGCGACCATTTTACCGACTCGACGGCGTCCTCGCGCCGATTCCTCGACGCGCCGACGACGACGACGACGACGGCCATGACCACCACGACGACGACGGCCACGACCACCACGACGACGACGGCCACGACCACCACCACGACGACGACGACGACGACGATGACCACCACCGACACCACCACCACTACAACGGCGGCGACAATGACGCCGAGACGATGCGGCGAACGCTGGACGATGCGGTTGCACGCGCGACTGTCACTGACACAACGACCAACAACGACGATTTACCGCGGCCGGGAGTCGGGACGATCTACCGCGCGCGCGGCATGTCAACTCTCGCGCGGAAATCGCGGGATCTTAGAGCCGTGCCGTGCCTCGCCGTACCTCGCCGACGTGCCGTGAGCGTGAGCGATCTCGAAAACAACGGTCCGCCATCTTTTCGGTCGGCCAAAACACCCGTTTTGCGACGATACGTGCGTACCATTTCCCTCCTACACAAACTGACGCACGTGCAAGGGAAGACAGAATCACGCTCGAGGGAAACCTAACCTGAAATCGCCGTGAGCTGAAGTCGTGCGCCCGGTGCGCCACAGTGACGAGACTGGCGGACCAGCCCCGGGTGCTTACTGGCGGATAAGCCCCAAACATAAGTTTCAGGTTTGATCGCCCACGAAATATTAGACATCAACGATAATGAAAAAACTACACTGGATTCGTGTTCAGCATGCATTACTCTTTATAATCACGTACCTCGAGATTTGGAGAGCAAATATTATTGCAGATATTACAATATTTCCACGCGCAGAAAATTTCACTTTCACCTTCCGAAAACACGTTTGCTTTCGTAAAAATCATAACACGGCAGGTAACCTGCCAAAACTCCGTTGGTCACATGGGTACCATAAGCAGCGTTTACAATGTTAATAGCGAGTTCACACAATATACAGGTTCCGAGATATTTGATTTGGCGGTTCAACCCCGTTGGCGGTTCAGCCCCGGTCTCCCCTACTTAAAAGTACTTGCGCAACAATTATTTTTCAAAGCAATATATATATTCTCTTTGCAATTGGCGCAATTTAAAGATTTCACATCTTTTTTTGAAATACATGTCACTTGGGTTGAGTTAGGTAACACAAATTTGTTTGCATAATAATTTTGTTAAGGGAAAATTAAAGCTAGCTACCACTTAGGTTGAATTTTTGGATTTATACATATCACTTAGGTTGAGTTAGATAACGTAATTTTGTGATATTAATTTAAAAATTCAAAACATGTTTATTTTTAAGCACTACATTTAACTTTGTATGTTATGTTTTCGTTGAGAAATAAAAACTTATTTGAACTGTACTCTATAATTCTTTCTTCAGCTATTCAATAATCAATAAATAAATTGCGAAATAGAAACTTATTGAATAAGCAGCAGTTAAAATTTAGTTCAAGCTAAATTATTTCTATATTTTAGTATAGGGGAGACCGGGGCTAAACAGTCCGTTTTTTTCGGTGCCGATTTTTAACAACAAAATAAATAATTGTAGTTAAAAGTGGTATACCACTGTAAAGAGTGAACCTTTAGCTACAAAATTTATATAGAAAATTTTTGTCTACGTCGCTTTGTTTAACCGGTATAGAGCAAAAACGACAACGGTGGAAAAATTGAAATCTCAAAAATGCCGGGGTATAACAGTCTGCACTGCATTTTCAATACATATACGTACATCTAATCCTAAAAAATAATAGGATACATGCAATAATTGTTTTTTAAGAGAAAAATATAAAAATTTATTTAAAATTTTTATGCGAAACATTATTAAAAAATAGTTACGAGGGTTCCTCTTTCCGCAGAAGTCACTTGCCCGACTTGTTTCACTCCTTGACGTCCGATGACTCTATTCGGTGTCTGAACGGTTGTAATTCCCGTCTCATCCATATTCCATATGCAGTGAGCCCGAAAATGCCTTGGAAATGCACCCGGACTGCTTACTGACCGATTAGCCCCAAACACAAGTTTCAGGTTTGATCGCCCACGAAATATTAGACATCAACGATAATGAAAAAACTACACTGGATTCGTGTTCAGCATGCATTACTCTTTATAATCACGTACCTCGAGATTTGGAGAGCAAATATTATTGCAGATATTACAAAATTTCCACGCGCAGAAAATGTAACTTTCACCTTTCGAAAACACGTTTGCCTTCGTAAAAATCATAACACGGCAGGTAACCTGCCGAAACTCCGTTGGTCACATGGGTACTATAAGCAGCGTTTACAATGTTAATAGCGAGTTCGCACAATATACAGGTTCCGAGATATTTGATTAGACGTATTTACCCCGTAGACGTTTTAGCCCCGGTCTCCCCTAATAATTATTATGAATTCAATAATGATGACAATCTCCACGGTAACTCGTGTTTAAGATTTATGGTTTGTGGTAACTCGCGTTTATAAGATTTGAATCCGAGATCTGGTTAACGATCGAATAATTGAATCGGAAATCTAGACAGCATCAAACAATTCAATAAGAACAAGATCCGGATCCGAACAAGATTCGTATCCGAACAAGAACTGAATACGAACAAGATCTGGATCCACACAAGATCTGGATTCACACAAGAGCCGGATATCCAGATTTTCACTTGAATTAAATATTTTATCTCGGATCTTTCTATTTATATATTTGGTAATTATGCATAAAAAGACCCTACTCGCCAATAACCTTGATCTTGACATATGTTGTCAAGGTCACCCTCCTAAGTGACCTTCAGAAGGTTTTAGCCGGCAGTCGTTTTTTATTAAAAAGTTATTAACAAAAAAAGTTTGAAAAATATTTACAACTTTTCACGCGTGGAAAGCCCACGCATGTACTTTGAAGGCACACTATGTGTCTAGTTTGACAATAGTGGAACCCCCCGCAGGAAGGCGGAACCTACTGCCCCCACGCATACACTTTTCACGCGAGACGAGTTGTCACATGGGTTTGTGGCGTGCTTTACGAGCTCGTTTAAGTAGAGGTGGTATTAAACAAGATAAGTTAGTCAATCATCTCTGTGAATATTTGTGGCGATATACAATAAACGAGTTCGAAAAGCACGCCACAAACCCATGTGACCACAGGGGGGCGAAACCTACTGCCTCCACGCACATACTTTCCACGCGAAACGAGTTGTCACATGGGTTCGTGGCGTGCTTTACGAACTCGTTTAAGTAGAGGTGGTATTAAACAAGATAAGTTAGTCGATCATCTGTGTAAATATTTGTAGCGATATACAATTAATTTTGCAAAGCAAAAACTTTAATGCTTCGTAACTTTTGAACGGATCGTGACCGCCACTTTTTTCAAGGTCAAGGTTACTCAGGGTCATGACCTTGACAACATATGTCAAGGTCAAGGTCATTGGCGAGTGGGGTCTTTTTATGCATAATTACCATATATTTTTATCTCGGATATTCGGATATCCGGATAAACGGATAATCGTCATTCCTAAAAAAAATTTTTTTTAAATTAATTTTTTAAAATTTTTAATACGTTGTAGTACTTGTGTCCCTAAAAAAGTGTCAAATTTCATCAACTCTATGATTAGTTTCTGAGTTATAGGCATTTGAAAGTAGCGTTCACCCTTTAGTGTTACTTTTGCAAAAATATAACTTTAAAAAAATCTAGATATACAATTACAAAGATCACTTAATACCGTAACCTTTTTGTCTAAAATATTTTTTCATGCACCGCACGGTTTCAGAGATATTCACTCGTAATCAAATACATGGAATTTTTTTTGAGGGATTGTTTCAACCCCCAAACATACTTCGAAGCCGATAAAAAAAATACGTGTTATTTTTCGCTACTCTATAACATATCCAAAGCCCATCAAAATCAATGAGGGACAATACCTGTTATTTTTCTCCACTCTACAACAGTATATCCAAAACCCATTAAAATCGGTGAGAGACCGGTGAGTTCCAAACATTTCCTTGTAAGTCTAAGAAAATGGGGTACATAATTTTCATTCAATTGATTCCATACTGCATTTCTTCTATGCGACTTTTATTCACGTTTTTACTATATTAACTGTTATTCGCTATATTAAGTGCAAATTTGTGTAGACAAATATACGGAAAATCTTGTAAATGTCACTTTCAAATGCTAATAACTCAGAAACTAATCATAGAAAGTTGATGAAATTTGAAACTTTTCATCAGGGACACAAGTACTACAACATATTAAAAATTCAAAAAATTGATTACAAAACTTTTTTTTCTAC
Source organism: Temnothorax nylanderi (assembly GCF_030848795.1). NCBI lineage: Eukaryota > Metazoa > Arthropoda > Insecta > Hymenoptera > Formicidae > Temnothorax > Temnothorax nylanderi. The sequence continues at coordinate 197,588 of NW_027249228.1, forward strand.
ATATAAATTGCGTGAAGTCCTTTAATATTGTGGCAAGCGAACTAGTGTGGCAAGCGAACAGCTATTTAGCGCTGCTGGACAGCTTTATGCGGATAGGCGCAGTAATTTGTTGGGCGAAAATGCAGAGAAACTATTATTTTTACATTACAATATAAAATTATTTAATTTTAATTACTAATTACCTGATTACAGTAATTACAAAACAAGTAAAAAGTAAAGTACAAATACAAACTTTTATATTATGTGATTTATGTGATTTCAATAATATGATATTATTGATATTAATGATATATGATTAATGATTAAAAATTGTTTAATTTTAATTACTGATTACCTGATTACAGTAATTACTAGATTACTACTAATTACAAATTACAAAACATCTTAAGTAAAGTACAAATACAAACTTTTATTTTATGTGATCTCAATAATATGATTAATATTGATTATTGATTAATTATTATTATGATTAATATCAAATATGTGATACTGATTTTAGTGATTTTCTGATTTTATTGTTTTTAATGTTTTTAGTTTTATTTAAAAGTTGAGGATGCACATGCAACAGCCAACATGCAATTCATGCAATATTAAATATTATAGTGTTAAATGTGTTAATAAATGTTTTATAGATAGTATATTAGTATATTATTTATTCATTTTGTAATATAACAAAAGTTTCGGTTTTCGGTTTCGGTTTCGGTCGAAATTGAGAAGGAACCGAATATTCGTTTTCGGTTTCGGCCGAAACTAAAAAAAGTGGTTTCGGTCGGACTCTAAAAAATACTACCAGAAACCACAGTCAAATCAAGGGGCACTAGTTATCGTGTTCTCTCCCTTTTTTAATTTATTTATTATAGCAATAATAATATTTATACATTAAATATAAACTATCAAATTAAACTCATTTTTGTATTAACAAGGTATTCGCTCAAAAGTAGGTCTAAAAAATTAGGCAATTTTTGTAATTTTTTTTAATAAACAAAAATATTTATAAATTTGTAGTGTTGCATATGTATTCGTTACTATTTTATTCAATTTTTTAAATAATTTAAAATAAAAAATTAAGTAAAAAGTTAAATTTCTTCTTTAACATGCCGTCATTTCTTTGTTTAGCTTTTTATAAATGATTGAAATACAGTCTATAGAGATAAGACTACTCATTAAAATAAACTAACTTTTTTGTTTGCCATGATTAGAACGGATTCAATCATGGCAACTATCGAGGACAAATATTTCAGAATGTATAATGTACCTTATATTTTAATTCTAACACTACAGATACATTTATCAAACGTAGTTTCCTCCAACTTCCCTTCTCCCCTAACATAAAAACTTAAAGAATCCAAAGTATACATTTAAAGTTATATTAAAAGTAAACAAAAAGAAAAAGAACAATGATTATATCTTACGGTAAGTGATTCAATAACTTTTAAATCAATTTTTTGATAATATACGTCTTAATAATATACGATAATAGACGTACAGTGTTTCTCAATCATTAAAAATAAAGGTTGTAACGTCAAGATTAACAAATATTGGTTATTTTTATATAAAATTCGATAGAAATAATAATAAAATAGAAACAAATGCAAAACTACAAGTTTTTTTCGCTTAAGTTACATAAACAAAAAATCTTTAAAATTACCTATTTTTCAGGTATTTTTGAACAAATATCCCCTTAATATAAACTGCATAGATTAAAATTACATAGACTAAACTGTTATAAACATTTTTGAAAAGTGCATCATAATTAGTCTGAAAATAGCAGGTGGTATCCAAATTAGGACTGGTGATTTGTTTTGAAGGCTTCGACATGCGAACTTCGAAGCTTCGAAGAATCAAAATTATACAATTATTAATTTAATACAATAGTAATAGTACCGCAATAGGCACACATTTATAAAATTATATGACAAAATCCGAATAAAATTTCGAATGTTGCAATTATGTCGCTTATGTCGCAAATGTATTTTTCGAAGCTTCGAAGACACCGTAAACTTCGAAAGTTTAAATTATTCGAAGCTTCGAAGTTGTCGAAGAGTAACAGTCCTAATCCAAACTCTTACTTGAAGAACTTTATATCTTTCAATATTCAAAAAGGACATCATTCCTGTCAAATATATTTTAGATGACTTTCCGTTTATACCAATTAAAAATTTTATATTAAAAAGTACAATGAAGTACTTACTTTATAGTATTGAAGGTAAAACTCCTGTTTAGCGGAGGCATCTCCAATGACCTTGTCCTTCACATATATTATAGAAGTCATCCTACTGACAAGGAGAACTTGTAAACTGCGGAACGCGGATATGAACCACATATTAACAGTGTGTAGAAGAGGATTTCCTGAGTACCTAAAACATTATTGACTTTTGATCAGCTATTTAAGAGTTATTAACAAAAAGAGATTTGAGCATTCTGTATTTATAGATCATTGTAGTAAGACCAAATTCCATAGCAGCGTGTAGCAACGTGGTAAGACGTTAGCTTGTTGAGACGGGTAAGAACGCTGGTCCGAGTATGTACATATTTATGTTAAAAAAAATTAGTTGTTAATTAATATACTTCTTATCCATCAAATTCTTAACGTTATATTGTATAAAACGTCAATAAAATTTTGATTTAAAAATTTATTAATTTTTTAATGCTGTATCACTCACAAAATAATTAAAGAATTATTACTTTATAAGAAAAAAAGCTGGAAAAAAATGGTCTATACACGATACTCAAGTCTTTTTTTTTTGTTATTAAATCTTAAATGGCTGTGGCCAATAATTAATAATATTTTAGTATACTCAGAGGATTTCCCCCTATAAACTGTTAATGTATGGTTCATATCGTTGTGTTCCGCAGTGCCTAAGTTCTCCTTGTGAGTAACTTTCAAACGATTTTAGTCGCTCGTTGTTTATTAAAAAAGTTATTAACAAAATAAATTTAATAAGTAAAACGTAATTTTCTGACATAGTATACATTTAAGAATGTATTTACATACATACGTGAACCGTACAATAATAAATATTAGGTATACATATAAAAAAAACGGCGGCAATTATTTAAACAAAAGTTTAATCTAAATTTATAAATTTAAATTTCTTTGATCATTGCGTGTATTTTGATCTTATGATTGAGAGTAACATTAGAAAAGAAACGTGTGGACGGGAAATTCAGTTTTAAATCAGAAATAGGTTTGATTAGATTAAATTATTCGGGATGGAGGGGCAGGGGGAGAGGCTCTCCCTTCGCCCACGCGTTTCTTTTCCAATATTACTCATAAAAGTGCTTACTTACGGCACTGCTTTTATTCACTTTCAGCAAGCATCTTAATTCGTCAGCGAGTTCGCTGGTAAAAACTTCTAGATGCTCGTTTTTTATTCGCCAGTGTCTAAAATTTTGAAGTCGCGTTTAGTGTCCACGTTGAACATGTACAACTTTAACGCTCTCGTCAAGCGAATAGCTGGATGACTTTAGTAGCAGCGTCAAGAAAAGCTCTGTGTCAAGACGGTAGCGAATGAATCAGCGGGTGGCTAAAAAATAGTGGCATTCTGCGCATGCGCAAGATGGTCAACTAACAAAATTCTCGGTAAAACTCGACAATTAGGGCCTATACAAGAAATCAATTGGGAGAAAGTAAATTTTATGTATTTATGTCGCCCCTTGAATCCAAAACTGTTGATAAAATTTGAGGTCGCTTGTATTTTCTAAGATATTGTCATGAAAATGAAAAAAAAAATGTATAAATATTTAGTATTAGGGAATCACCCCCATTTTCCATAATTTTGAGATATGTTATCAAGGTCGTCACTTTGAGTAATGTTGTAAAGATTGAGGGTCGTTGCTTATTAAAAAGTTAAGTAATTCTTTAGAAAAACTTATACAGTTTCTCATCTCAAATATTGATAAAATTATGCTCATTCGATACGTTTTGTACGAAATAAAAGAATGTTGTGCGGATGGAAAAGTGTATGCGTGGATGCAATGAGTTCCACCCCCCTGCAGGGGGGGGGCCGAGAAAAAATAATTTTGACTAATCATATATAATTGTATATGATTATGTATAGAATCATAAATGAATATATATGGGTATATTTATGATCATGTATATTTACATCTTGCTCCTTGTATGATTATATATGGATCCATATACGATTAGATCTGACCATTCCTATGCTGATATGACTAATATATTCTAATTCGTATGAGTAGGTACAGATTCATATATGATTAGACCTGATCAAGCCTGACTCATACCAGACTGTATATGAATTCATATATGACTATATTTAAATCTATGTATGATTCTATCTAATCATGACTGGCTAATATGAACTCGCACCTGACTATATGTAAATTTATATATAACTGGATATATATCCATATATAATTGTGCGTATTTAGATCTGACCATTTCTATGCTGATATGACTAATATATTCTAATTCGTATGAGTAGGTACAGATTCATATATGATTAGACCTAATCAAGCCTGACTCATACCTGACTGTATATATATATGAATTCATGTATGACTATATAATATATATATCTTCAGGGTATCATGTACATATATCACACACACACACACACACGCACGCACGCACGCACGCACGCACGCACGCACGCACGCACGCACGCACGCACGCACGCACGCACGCACGCACGCACGCACGCACGCACGCACGCACGCACGCACGCACGCACGCACGCACGCACGCACGCACGCACGCACGCACGCACGCACGCACGCACGCACGCACGCACGCACGCACGCACGCACGCACGCACGCACGCACGCACGCACGCACGCACGCACGCACGCACGCACGCACGCACGCACGCACGCACGCACGCACGCACGCACGCACGCACGCACGCACGCACGCACGCACGCACGCACGCACGCACGCACGCACG
>NW_027249228.1:205000-207500 GCF_030848795.1 Temnothorax nylanderi
AGATTTTCGGCAATAAAATAATGTTTAACGAGAAAAATAAATTTTATATTTTTATATTTTAATGGTCAAATATGAATAGATATGACCGTTGATATGATTTTGTATGAGCATGCATGGTCAGACCTGGCCAATTTTCGGATCTGATCATATAAACAATAATCGACAGCGACTAGAGGCTCTTTACCTTGGAGACCTGCTGCGGATATGGGTACGAACCGGCGCGACACCTCCACAGTCGATCATATATAATTAGTCAAAATTATTTTTTCTCGGGGCTCCACTTAAAAAAAAAACTAACCTAACCCAACCCAACTGTTGTGTGGATGGAAAAGTGTATACGTGGATGCAGTGGGTTTCCAGGTAGCAGAGTGACGTCAAATGACATATTAATAACGTCTTAATGACGTTTCTAACGTCAATAAGTCTTTAGACGTCATCTTGCTACTTGGGTTCCGTCTCCCTGTGGGACGTCTCCAAAAAACTGATCCCTTCATAATTTTTAATTATATCTGAGCAGATCTGGATACATTCGGTAAATAATTATATCTCGGCAGATCAAATTGTATCAGTTCAGATCTGATTATATCTGTTCAGATCTGGCCAGATAGAGACAATTTGAAGATCAAATTATATCTGGCCAGATATGATGAACCAGATCTGGTCATATCTCGGCAGATCTAATTCTTTTTTCTCGTATCTAACCCAACCTAATTGTTGTGTGGGTGGAAAAGTGTATGTGTGATCATACATGTATGATCCACCCATACAACAACTGGGTTGGGTTAGATTAGTTTTTTTGGAGGTGGAGCCCCCCCCATATGGGGGCGAAACCCACTGTCTATATACGTATTTTCTTTGTTAATAACTTTTTAATAAGCAACGACTCCCAACTTCTATCAACAGTTTTGGATTCAGGGGGTAAGAATAAATAAAATTTACCTCCTCCCAATTAATTTCTCGTACAGGTCCCAATTGTCGAGTTTTACTAAATTCTCTCCAAAACTGGTAACCTAATATTGTTTACCAGTAACGTGTAAATGGTTTAACGCTAGCAACTTTGTCAGCCAGAAAATTGCTCTGGAAGAGCGAGAAACTGGCGATAAAAGAAGCCAATGATAAGCATCAAAAGCAGCTCCGTGTAGAGCAAATAGTGAACCATACTACTAATTTTGTGAATCCAGAAACATGAGTTCATACACAGAAAGATTGTGAAGGGATATGAGAGCAAATATTTGTTGCTACGGTACACGCAATTACTATTTTATAAATTATCTCCTAGAATTATTATTTAAAAGATTTTAATAAATCCCTCCATGCTTTCTTTGAGATAATGAGTTCTGTAGTATCCATTAGATTGATTTGATTTCGTATGCAACAAAAGTTACAAAAGTTACAAAAACTGGCTTTATCTTTGTTTAAACAATACTATTTGCATATAAGATTAAAAACTGTATAAAGTATGAAAAACGAGACTACTTTTTTTTTTTACGTCCTTTTCATTCGTATCGTACACTATAGCATTCTATATTTTTTTTATTAACAACTTTTTAATAAACAACGAACGAGAGCTAAAACCTTTTGACGGTTACTCAAGAGGACCTCTATAATATATGTAAAAGATATGGCCATTGGAGGTGTCTCCCCTAAACAGGAGTTTTACTGTATTAAATTTATAGTGTTGAATTAATAGTATTTAGTTACATAAAAATATGGTATAATATTTATTTGACTGTTGCCTCATTTGACGGTCACTGATAGTCAACAAGATGTAAACAAAAAACAGCGTCGGTTACCAATGACCGTCATGGCGGTGAATATAATGTAATCTAAATATAACGTTATATACAGGGTGTATGTATTATATACTCTTGTAACGGTTGATGCCGCACGGCCCGATCACGCGTGGACATCGTGCGCGAATTGTCGAACCGGGGGGAAATCGCCGAATCCGCGGTATCCGAGACCGCGGCGAAGTCAGTCGCTCTAACAACCGCCAAACCAATACATCGATCGCTCTGAGTTTACCCAGTCACTAACGCTCACTTATCGTATTTTATTAGCATACATATTATAAATAAAACGTTATATAACAATTATTATAATTTAACAAGTGCCCGCCGTTTGTGGTACGCGCGACCGGTGCGCATCGCGCGCAACGTTGTACTCCTATCATTAAAAATAAAGTCTTGTTACCAGCTTTTTGCATTGTACGTTCAATGGTACAACACAGGGTAATGTTATATACATGTCCTATTTTCAAAAATATGCTTAAATATATGAAAAATATCGCGTTTTAGAGAAAAATGTTTCGAACAAAAGTTGTTTGGTTTTGAAGGGGATACAAAATGATAAAGTCAGTTTAATTTTGCGTAACAATTCCAAGGTCATATCAGGTGACATTGAAATTTTTAACTCTTCTCAATACCCTGGTACCCATTTCAGGTTTTCTTTCAAAATTTCGGTGGTTTCCATTCAAAATATCGCCAAACGGTCTCGGATA
>NW_027249228.1:212500-400161 GCF_030848795.1 Temnothorax nylanderi
AAATCGCCAAAACGAATAATATAATTTAAGCGCGCTTAGAGCTTGGGGTAGACTTCGCTGAAAGCGACCTTATAACAATTCCGTGTGATTTCTTCACATGATTCTTTCAAGTCCTTGGAAGCAGGGACTGAATACCGAAATAATTTTATATCGATATATTGCATATATCTTTTTATCTTATAAAACCGCAGCACTGAACCTCTTTAATGACCGATATTGAACGTCTCAAATATGGATGTAATCGAAATTTTCCTTATACCGGTGTATAATACATATGTGTATATAACTTTTTGAAAATGATGACATTATATCAGTGTTACTATTATAATATTGAATGCCGATATTATCAAATCAATCAGATTTGTAGATTCTTGATGGTTTATAAAAGAAGTCGTTAGAATATCGATATTTTATAAAAAGATTTGTGGGAAAAAATGACGGATATGATACGATTATAATTAACCGTAAAATTCTGAAAATGTATTGCTGTAACTTATTTGGTTCCCTTAGTTTTCTTTTATAAAATATGTATCATAAATACATCAACCTATACAAAACCTAATTAATAATATTTATAATTATACTTATAGAAATAATTGTACATCTTCTTTTATTTGTCTTGGACTGTAGTGAGTCTTTGCATTATAAAAGAGAAGAGTAAAAGCTTCCATTTCGTATTTTAATATTTCGAATAATATAATAGTAATACTATTATAAATACCATTTTAATATTGAAAAGTTATATATTATCGTTATTACGTTACACTACCCAAGTAATCATACCAATTGATTTTTATATCTCGTTTATATAAAACTAAAAGAAAATGTAACTGGTATTTTTTATATTATTTTCGATCCCTGCTTCAAAACCTTTTTGATTCCGCGCTCGGCGGTATCCAAGTCAATTTTTAAGATATAAGACATTTTGGTCTGGTAAACTTAGATTTTAACGCGGCCATCTCGCAAAGCGCGAACCAATCCTACAACGCGCCGCAATTGCTATAATTGCATAACTGTATATTTGTAAGGACACGACGGTGAGTGCGGGTAGAAGGCAAGACGGGAAAAGGACGATGAAAAGTTAAGACTCGCCGACGTACAATGCCGTGCGTACAACGATCTCTGTCGTCTATAAAAAAAAGTAACCTCATAGTGCTCTAAGGCGCACGCTATTGCTGCACAATACGTCCCTTTTAAAATTGGTATGCGCTATTAGTACATTATTTCTTGCCGGCGTTCCGAACGAAAGTACGAATTAGTGAAATAATTGTGGAAATTAATTTTTTTCTTTTTCCTTTTTTCAATATGAGATCGATCTCAATAGGACCATCAATTGCTCTAAATATGGCTGTCTGTCTCTAAAATTCTGTTTTACCTCGAATGTAAGACACATTAGCTCATTTACATACATTTAGAAACAAGCAGCCACATTTAAACAAAATGGGAAAAATTATATATTTTTTTGTTACGAGCGAAGCGAGAATGAAGAATAATGAGTGAACTCGAAATTTCACTAGAAGAATAAAATCTAAAACTTTTAAGCTGCGCTGCGGAAGAGTATCAAGCATTAATAGCGCATGTTCTTTCCGAAGGACGCACTGTGCAAAGAAATCTAAATATATTACATATATATATATATATATATATATATATAGATAAATAAATAAATAAATAAATATGAAAGAAAGATATACATTATATTATTGTACATGTAATTAAAGTAACACAGAGGTGAATACGAAAAAGCAGTCGCTAGCAGCGCATATATAAATATATATGTATATATATATATATATATATATGATATTATATAGAAAATATTGAATATACTCTATACAGTAAATATTGTACGTTTACTAGTGTTACGCGTTATACATATATATATATTACGTACACAATATATATTATATATTTAGATTATATTAGAATATATTAGGCAGTAAGGTATGCATTAGGTACAACTAATATAAATAAACCGCTACTACCAGTAGACGATGTAAAAGTGTAAGTTTAGTCATCGATCAATGGACGAATCCGCGACGTGATTTTAAAACATCGCGGAACTTCAAATCTGCTGCATCGACCTTAGGAAAAACGGAGAGAAAGAGCCGAGAGAGAGAGAGAGAGAGAGAAAGATACAATTCAGCTGAGAGCTGTTCACGACTCGTTGGTGCTTCTCCCTAGATAAATATATTACTTTGTATCCTTCTCGTCGACGGAACAATAATCGTTAATCAATGTCGCTGCTAAAGTAAGTAAGTAGGCCGAGAGTGTCGAAATTCGTCGTCGAGACAAAAATTGCGAGTCGCGCGGCAAACGTCTCTCGAGATTGTCCTCTCGTTATAAAACATGTCAAATTTTTCAGCTGATTTTCTTTCGGTGCTAAATTATATAATAGACACCACAAAAGCTTTTTTTTCGAATAAATCTTTATTCGGATCTTAAGAAAAATTTTAGTCAAATTTTAGTCAAATAATTAATAAAATTTCACATTTTATTAATTATTGGTATTAAAAGAGTTAAGCTGATATATTCACAAATATTGACCGCGTAGATGATCGTAATTGCGAAATATATCCGAAAAGTTCTAGATCTGGATATATAAATGCTTATTTTTGCTAACTTAGAGCGAACGAGAGTTCTAGGGCTCGTACACAAATTTGTGATGAATCGAAAAAAAAAATATATACTTCGTGATATTCGTCGATTTTGATATATCGTCGATAATTTAACAAGTGAGTCGCGTAACGAAGCCGTGCCTGGAACTTTTTGGAATCGTCCCGGGAATTTGGATGAAAAATTAAGCTGCGAACTTTCTGACACTATCGGTCTTGCGACCAAGAGATCGTCGTGTCAGTTTTCTGCGACGTTCCCGAGTCTGACCTGTGTTATAAGAGAAACTAGAGCAAAAGCATGTCGGATCAAACCTGTCTCGTAAGATCGAATCGAAGAGAGAACTTAGACGAATTCGTTAAATATTAATATTCGTACCGATTGTCCCGATATGATGAAACGTTAATCCACGCGGAAACATTGGTTATCCGATCGATATTCTTGGATGGACGTTTCTTCTCGGGTTTCCTAATGGATTTCTCTCGAGAGATTGAGTAATTTGCGAGGCGTATGCTCTAGGTGCTTAAAACGGAGAAGCGACTCAGTAATCGTAAATTCGAGCTTACAGGTGACTCTAGTTGATAGCGCGGTCATGTTTTTACCCAAGATAAATCGCATTGTGCATTGACGAATTAGTCGATGTCTTAGCCACGGAAATAGTTCCCGCGATAGTTCGGCAGGGAATTTAACTCTTAACCGCGTTTTTCAGCGGAAAGTAATTCCTTTAGTCTACTTTCCATAACACTACATGACGATGTGATGTAAATTATTTAGCAAAAGAAAAATTATTCGCGGGAGAATGGACTACTGTAGTTTTGCAGGAAAATGCATTTAAGAGTTAAATGTACCCATTTAAATCCACCATGCCTCTTGCTTTGTTAATCGGATTCGCCTGTTACGAAATTGTCAAATTAATATAAATATTAATCAAAGAATTAATATAAAATAATTAATAAGCAGATTCTAAAAAAAAATCTGTTTTGCGTTTAAATTTATTTAAATGACAGAACAAAATGGAGTCATTAAAGTTGCGATTACAATGTGAAGCATAGTGGATTCGAAAATGCGGATACCAAAAGAAAGATGTTCAATAGGTCATCGATTTTTATGTAGATGCACGATATTTGACATTGCGAGAAACTTTCGGCGCATCCGTCGCGTGCGAACAGAACGAAATCGGGGTATCGTAAGCAACCGCAACAAGCGAAATGAGGTCAATTCTATCGACAAATATGATTAAGCTTAGAATACCTATGTGCGTATGTCGATATACCGATAGCGAATCCCGTTCGACTGAAACTTACCGCCTATGCGATAAGCGTGCATGCCGATCGACCTGAACGACTAACAATGATTGAAATTTAGATATAAAAAAATTACGATAAATTATTTTTTTTATTTTTAACAACATTGAGTTTTTTTTATTAGTATAATGTGCTAATAGCCGATTTATTCGAAAAATAATTCAACAATTTTTAAATAATAGTAAAATAAAATTATGATAATCTTAGATTTTTTTAAATATAACATTATGATAAATGAAAAATTATTTGAATGCCATTGTTAGTCGAATTCAATCGTTTCGGCTATTCTTAAAAGTTTACAGGTGTTTTACTAAAGTGAACAGAAACATGAAATACGAGCTTTCCGTTTTGGCATAAGTGTACGAAATTACTCGTAAGTGTTCATAACGTAATTACTGTAATTAGCACTTAGGTACGGAGTTGATTTACATACAAAATACATGTGTGACACTGAGGACAAGTGGTTTTTTTCCACGAAGTGAAACGTGAAGCAGTAAATGACTGTTTCGAAATGAAGATTCTAAACGGCGAAAATGTACAATTTTTGTGGAAAATTGGCATTATTGTCAAAATAGACGTCGCTATGCTAATAGTTTACAATTTTCTCTAAAAAAGATACGTTTTGAATTTTTCTTTTTATCTCCTGTTTTCGATATCCGGATTCTTTCAATTTCTTGTATAAGGAAGACCTTATTTTTATTATTCATTTGTTGTAAGTTAAGTAGAAAGATTATATTATGCATGCATATACATATATACGTATATATATGTATATATATAATACACACATATGTGTTTATTTATATATATAAATATATATATAATATATATTTCTGCGTTTGCAAACCGACGAATTTCTGTAAAAAGCGCGAAATCTAGTGAAGTTGAAAAACATGTATGCGCTGGAATCAAATAAATGGTTTTTTCTTTCGAAATCGGCTCAATTATTGAAAAGGGAAATGCGCTACGTTGCGATCACACGATCGACATTTAAAAAAAAAATGTCGAACTCACTCTCTATGTCACACGAGCGTGCTTGATTTTCGACCGAAATGGATTTTAAAGCGTCATTAAAATGCATTAGTTCCATATACCGACTCCGAACATAGTTTCGTCACTGAAGACAAATCAGTGGAAAGCGGAAGTAGAAGTTTATAGGAAAAATTACGCTTGTCTCATACTTCGAAAATCATGCACGAGGAACAAATTTTTTTAGGCAAAATTATTATAGCTCGTGTATCCGTCCACTGAATATAGATTGCGTAAAAAGAAATTTGCGACATTATTATTACACATACAACGCGGCTTTAAACAAGACAATTTAGCGTGTGATAGTGTCGATAATACAATCCTGAGAAGAGGCAATCTTTTCGACACAATGTTATCCGCAAGCTTATAGCTTCACAATTATTTTCCGGTATTTGTTAAATAAGTTCGACAATATAAGGTTAGAAACTTGCTAATATAGATTCTATCATCTTTACTTTTTTATAGATTTATTTATATAAATTTTCATTGAAAGATTCAGTGTATTAGTTGTGCAATTTAATTTTTTTTCAAAAACTTGAGAATAAATTAATTAAAATTTAATTTGTACAACGTCAAGATTGATTTCTTTGTTCTTTAAGTTCAAATTATCGTTGCGCTAAATTCTTTAATTATTATCTCATGCATGAGTTTTAAACAAACAGATTATATTAAAAATATCTTTTTGTTCAAGATTTATCTTTTTTCGATAATTTGTATCGCCAAATAATTGTGAAACTGGCATTTGTTAAGTATCTTAGATGAATTTTTTCACATTCAAGATTGCGAAAGGAGTCATTCGGCGATCTCTTTCAAGAATATCGCTTTTTATATATTCACGATATGCAAATTGCGCGCTGCTATCGGCGATTTCCGTCTTAAATATCGGCGGAACTTTTTGTCATCAAACAAATGTTATGTTACGCGTCTGCGAGACCAAAATGAAGACCATGATTCTTGATCATTATAACGATGAGCTTCTTGTGCGAGTAATTTTAAAATAACGATCTGTCTTTAAATCTCATTTCTTAGCGAAATAGACAAGCGTAATACGTACGAAAGCAAGTATAAAAAGCATAAAAAAGTGGCCAAGTACGAAAAGATTTGAAATTTTCACATTAGGTAAGCTAGTGTTTAAAAAAAAAGAAAGGAAAAATTGATTTAGATATACTCTTCGATTGAAGGCGGAAGATAATAGAAGTCCATTTCGGACTTGTCCTCTTTTACGTACGCGCGATGTAAATATGATAAAGAAACACTTATGAAAATGAAGAATGCACCTTGGCTGATAATTACATAGCCAATATTAGTGGCGCAGTGGAGAGAGGATGAGAAATACGGGGAAAGCGGACGTCATGTCGATCGCCGCTTTTCGGATCGAGAAATCGTGATTCGCTTCGATTGGCGATTCTGAAGCAGTCAATTCCAATTACATCGAGCGATCCAACTGCAGTCCAGAAATACGTACGGAGTGTATCTTGCGCGGACGCCGGATATTCGTTCCCTCACGCGAGGAATATCTATCATTACGTTTCGTTTTCTATTTTTTTCTTTCAAGAACTTTCACATGCAGCTTCGCCGCGAGGCAATGCAGAGCGGTGATACATCAACGATTTAATCATTAATTCTTCTTATAGCTCTATTATAGCATGTTATTATCATTTTTCTTTTTAAACACAGGCGCATGTAAGCACATATGTTTGATGATATGTATAAGACATGTAGAACATATATATTTGAAATCTTAAGTTATATATTTAATATGAGTACCATTTAATATATATGATTCAAGCTTATAATAAACGGGTCGTATAGAAGATCGTCTTATTCTTTTCCTAAAATCTCCCTAATAATGTAATTTTTCGACAAGGAAACTTATAAAGGTTTATACTTTCATGATTTAGTTTTATTTAGTATAAATATTATTGTCAAAGTTTTAATTTAATTAGGTGTGTGGTTGGATATTCTCTTTTAATTTATAAAATACAAAAAATTTTATTGCATTACACAAGATTTAAATTTTGTGTCGTTCTCGGAGACAAATGTTATTTTAATGTAAGTAATGATACTTGAATAATGTTCCGAAAATTTGGATAAACTTTTTCTCTTTAAAAAAGGGGTTCGAGAATCAAATATAAAAGTATTATGCGAGAAAGGAGATACTACTCTTTACGCATAAGTATACACGCGCGCGCGCGCGCGTGTATGTGTGTATATGTATTGTCAAAAAATCATTAATCAACGTCAAAAAGAAGAATGGTGCATTATACTATCATCTGAGAGAAGGAAGGTAAGAGGGACACGATAGGGCCAGGAAAGAGGATTTAAAATGGGACTTCTAAATGCTAGCATACTTTTTTATCCCGTAATTTTCATCTAGTAGTTCTAAGTGAGTTTTATAAAATAAAAGTACTAATCGTTTGCATATTTCAAAATTAGAACTTTTTTAAATATGAGAAATCTTCTTACAAAGTATTTAGATTCAGGCTTACTGAAGGTAAGCCTGACAAGAAGATATTGGATGACAATGATAAAATAGAAGATATAATTTGCATGCATTACAATCACGTTGTAGTATATAATATAAAATTAAATTTTAAAAGAGAAAATCGCGAAAAAAGTTTGGCGTAAAATGATTTTAAAGTAAAAAAGATATGATATTGATATCATACGTAAATTATTACAAATTGTTTAAAATTAAAAAAAGTATTTCGAACCAATAACAAAAACGTGAAATACGAATTTGCATGACTTTGTGAAAAATAATTGTAGAGGAATTTTTAAAAAAATTATTTCAAATCCTGAAGATTCTACTTCTCGTCAAGTTTTCCACTCGGCAATGTTTCTGCTCCAACTGACGCTATTTCCAAATCGATGGTGCAAGCTTGACAAAAAATTTCAACGCACGAAGTAGAAAACCAAACTTTGCTTAACTACAAGCTTAAAGTTTCCTTTTTAAAATACTTTTTTAGAAATTGAATTACAATTATTTTTCGTCAGATCACTCTAATTTGAAATGACTAATACATATCCAATTTTTTTATCATTAAGAATAGTACTGATGATATTGCTCAAATTATATCGAAGAAGTTGTACAATTGAGATTAAACTTCACGTCTTTGTGCGACATACAAAGTGCAAATTCGATATATTTTAAATCGCGAAAAAGTTATAGTTTAATTTTTAAAAGAGGATTTTAAACAAAAGACTTTAAATTTTTGGAAGATCTCAAGCAAAGTTATAAAAAGTTTGTCTAACTTCATATTCTCAATTTCGTAATCTTTTGTCGATTTTGATTTTGATTATTTTAGAGAAATGTTTTATTTTAGAGAAAATTTTGTGATATGTAAATATCACAAAGGAAAAAGTTTGACCAAGTTTAATAGAGAGCTTAAAAATAATTTTTTTTTTTAATGGCTCGATGACTATGTTAGATAAATTTGTCTCGTCATTTTTGCCACTGATTCGAAATAAGTCTTTAATTTTGCTGAAGAGTTCGTTATATATATCCAAAGGCATGTCGCCGCTAATTTTGACACCTGTTAACAGTAATTGTTGTTTTGTTAACCATGATTCTCGAAACTCCAATACCTCTCCATTAGAATTTACTTACGGCATCCAATATAGCGGATTGGGCCATTATTGAATTCCAGCGGAATTTCAAATTTTGCAATAAAGGCTTCACGGATTCTCTTCTGGAATCTATTATTGAGTAGAGTCAAAGAATGTCACTTTATCATGGAAGTTATTCTTGATATTGAACAATTGATATGGTGAACGAAAATAACCGCTAATCAAGCTTTGCATACAATCATCGTAATGTAATCGCATTTAGCTTGAAATTATATTAAGACGTAAATATAACTTTGTCTAAATATTATGCAGTAAGATTAATGCAGACGTCAATGATTGTATTGCTGCCGTTATAATAATCAATAAATGTATCTAACGTTGATGAAATCTGAGCGAAATTCTAAGTCGAATATCCCAAAATGAAATTAATAATATAAAATAAAACAAAGAAAATTATTTTAAGCCTGTTAATTACGGAAGAAAACATCTCAAACGTGTAAAACATGTCGATGTGATTTTATCAAAACCTTTCTTTCTAATTATTCTATTAGTCTTCTTAAATTATTCTAATTATTCTATTAATTAATACATACACTGAGGGAAAAATATTGTAGAATCAACAAAACAATTTTGTTGTTTTTTAAGTTAATGATAAATTTTGTTAACTCAATAAAATAATTTTGTTGAACCAAGAACATTAACGTTTTTAAAAATAGTAAATTTATTCAAAGAAATATTTAGTTAATGTTATATTATGTATAATTGATAGTATAAAATATTTAGTTAAAAAGAACAAATCAATATAGTCAACAAACAAAATAGTCAAAAGAACAAAAAGAACAAAATATTTTGTACAAATATTTTGTTAAGCCAATCAAATCATCTGCTTGGCAACATACAATCTTCCGGTTTTATTAAATCAACAAAATTTTTTTTGAAAAAAATAATTATTTCTCTCAGTGTACTTACATACATGTAATTAATACGAAATATATAATATATCTTATAATTACATGCATTTATTTATTATTTAGCTAGTATCTTTACTATTTTATTATAGTATTTAATCATTCAGAGAAGAGATTGAAAATAATTGTATTGTAATATATTTTAAAGTTATCACAATCCCGGTGATATATATATATATATATATATATATATATACATAATAAGTAATTGCAATCCGTAATGAATTAACAAAATAATATTTTTCTCCGTAATAAATATAATAATTTGATAATATATTAATACAATAATATGATACTCAAAAAAATTGTTTTTTTAATTATTACATTCTAATATACCTATGTAATTCATATTATTGAATAATATTAGTTTCAAAGTATTTTAATTAAAATTAAAATAATAAAAGTAAACGTGTATAAATGAAGAATTGGAAGATTTAATTTTATATCAATTTTCGAACATAGTCGTCTCATTCATCTGTATTAATAGCAAGTACCCCACAAGTGGCATAGTGAAATAAACCCTCGGGGATACGAAGGTTAAAATGCAAATTTCCTTCCTTCGCGAACTTTTCCGCAGCCGGAACCATCGAATTGGCACCGAAGGGACTCCACGGTATAGGAAGAAAGAGATCGAGAACCAGTGCTGAGGGGGAGACGAAGCTCAAGAAGGAGAAAGAGAAGGATATCGAATGGTGAAAGAAGAAGAGAACAATAGAGTGAGATTTCTTTCAATTTAATTAGGGGTGGCTGAGGGGGAAGAGGGAGAAAGTCGCGTGATTCGCGGCCGGGTGACGCGTGTGTGTCACGGCAATATGGTGCCCTCGCCATCCGCGGAAATTCTTAATTAAATTCTCGCCGCTTCCTGGGGCCAAACCAGACCGAGGAGGCCACGCCGGAACTCCATCGGAGTTTTTTTCATCCGTGTTGGTCGAGCAGAGACCGGCGAGCCAATCCTCCCCCCAACCCTCATTCTACCCCCTTTCCTAGCCGCACTTGGCAACTTCAGATTGCGTTTGCTCCTCTCGAGGCGAAGTCTTTTCGCCGCAAAGTGAGCTTTATTCTAATCTGCCGCCGTCGCGCGCGAGCGAAATAATTAAGCTCGACCATAGGCGTTGGTCTTGGATATATCTCGATTTCCCCATTCCTTTTTCCTTTCTTGCTTTATTTAAAGTCGGCGCCGGCTCGTTTCCTCGAAATGTAGCACGTCCCGCCAGTTTTACGCCAGGAATTTGCTTAACTCTCTATTGCTTCGCGTTGTTTTGAGGCGAGCAGTTGAATAAATATGAAAAAACGCAAGATATATTGGAGAATGTGTAAAGAAAGTAAAAAAGAGATACATTTTCTGAATTTGGAATTGATTTAGATATTTCTCTACCAAGAGAATAAATTTTAATAATGTTGAGAATAGATTTCGATAATTAGAATCGATTTTGTGGCATATTCTCAAAAATGCGGACAGATAAAATAAATATTAATACTCAGTTTTTGGTGTTTATATTTACTTTCAAGCGTCATTAAAAAGCAATAAAGAGTTAAATCTGCTTATTCAAACTTCGCGATTATGACTGATTTATTTCTAAACGATTGAGCAATTACTAACCGTTACAATGTGTACAAAATATAAAAGTAAATGTCTTCGTTACATTTTCGAGTGATGTATTCGTGTTTCCGCGTTGCCGGGAATCAAATAAAACTTCGAAATATCCCGCTCGCGATATCATCTCGTATGCATATATCTATATATCATCGTAGTTGACTGCTGAGCTTTGGCAAGGCTCAGCCATCGGAAACGGTGGCTGCCTCCTGGCAAAACCAGCAGTTTCGATGTAAAACGCCCGGTTATGCGAAGAATTACTACGGCTTCCCAAAACGTTTCGCTAAGACAGCGAATAGGTATGCGACAGAGAACTTGCACGATTAATTGTCGATTTGCGATTATTTCATATTACTTTATCAAACAATCATATAATTGAGATCTTAGTATCTCGTTTCACTTTTATTCACAATCAGTGAAAAAAATTCTGATGTTTAATGATGATTAGGGATAAATTAGCGTTTAAATTTTGAACAAATATTTTCATGGATTTTACATTAGTATGCAAATGTGTTTTTGTCAAATATCATATATTATGTTATTAGATATTTTTAATGTGCGATTTTCTCAAAAATCTAACGAGGTCTGTGTATAATTTTATTACATATGACATTTCTTACGTGAAAATTGGTTTTAATCTTTTTTAAAGATTTAACACGCTCTATATATAATTTCTCTTGGAGCGATATTTTTTGCTTGCCAATACTGTGCTAGATTCTTAAAGAAGTAGTTGTAACGCACAGTATTTTTTAACGAAAGTATTAAAACATGACCATTATATGAGATAACTTTCTGTTATCGCAAATAGATACGCAAGTATAATATGAAATGATTCATATTATAAGTATTAAAACATATAAAGTATTAAAACATGACCATTATGAGACAATTTACTGTTATCGCAAATAGATACGCAAGCATAATATGAAATGATTCACTCACCGATTCAGTCGCTGCTATTGTCACCTATAGCCAGGTATATACTGTAAAATAAATAATATATAATTAATATTTTTTAAATCATTATCTAAATTCAAATTAGACATATCCCGCACAATTTTTTATAATAAATAAATAATTTTACAAATCTTTCGCTTTCTTTATTTTTATCGACATAAAACCCCAGTTTAAGAAATATTCAAATAATAATATAAAATCGAAGGAATAAAATTGTATTTATAATTTTTTTAGTTTGAAACTTATTGGGAATCGAAATAGAAAAATTGTTATATGAATTTATATAAATTATCTTATACCAATAGCAGTTGCCGCATTCACAAGCCGTCTCCCGCCTTTGAAGCTGCACCCGTGAGGCGTCGCGACGCGTCGCGTCACACGAAGCGTCCATTAGCAATAATTTCACAAGCACAGACAACGGCTCGTTCGCGCAATTCGACACTCCGCGGCGTATAACGGTTCGCGCGATTTATCCCGTTATACAAATAACGACCTATTACAATTGCACGCGCGTATTATATAATTCGGCACTCCCGATATCTCGCCCGATATACATTTACACGCCGGATTCACGTTCGGCGGTTATAAAGCGCGAATAAAAAAAAAACACACAATATGAAATTCGAACGCGCGTTAACACCCCCGGCGATTAAACGATACCGCGCGAATAATGAGTTTATCATAATCGCGCGACACGTAATTCGGCACTTTGCACGCGACTCTCATTTTTCGTCGAATAAAAAGAGACGGGAGAAGCAGGAGAGGCGACACGGAGTTTGCACTCCGAATTGCCACGAGGGTTACAACATGTTACATGGCGCACGTTCGTGTCAGGTTGCGAGAATCCGCGGTCGCACTCGTATATGCCTCGTATTAATATTCGCTCCGAATCGATTACGATCACACGATTCGCACGATTCCACGCTCAGACCGGCGAAAATAATTAACTGTCGCAGTCGCCTAGCCTCGTAACTCGACGCATCCCGCGTTCTATATTCGTACGTCAAATACTTACGTTTTCGGCGATTACAGAACGCGATAGAACACGATAGAAACGCCGACGTGAAACTCGAGCACGCACCGACGCGGCGACGCTCCCGACAATCTTGCGATTCGCGCGACGCTAAGATATGAGTCATTCATTATCGTAACCGACCCGCGACCGTCGCCCGCCGCACGTTTAGGCACTCTCGATGATCGTTGGCACATTCGTTTTCCGACGCGCACGAAAAGCGAAACGCACCGGACGCGTTTTACTCCGTCGCTCCGAGACGCACCGCGACACGGTAATGAGTGAACGTAGCGCGCGTCGTCGTCGTCGTTCATTGGCGAGCGACGTGAACGCAGCGGTAATCGTCGAACAACTTCACGCACTTTGATATTTCATTCGATGCTCCGTATAAATGCTCGACGAGCGAACAGATTCTTACGGCGACACAGTCCGATACGCGATTCGGCACTCTCCGCGTTATGTATCTTTCACTTTCAGGAGTTATAAAACGCGAGGAGAAGACTTCTAATCTACGTGTGAGAATCGAATGCAAAGTCCCGATCGCGTACTACGTGACTCGCACCGCTCGCACGACACATTTGAACGAGCAAATTAACTGTCGTAATCATCCGCGCAACACGTTAATGTACGATAGATATGGCAATATGTGAAACTCGGCACTCTTGATACGTAATGTTTATCACATTCACCCTTGTTCACGAATGTAAGATGCGAGAGAAAAACGGTAACGTGAGACTTCGATACGCACCGAGACGCTCCGACGGACGATCGCGCAGGTATTCGGAAATGGAGCCGAGGCTCACGAGCGGTGGGGACCGAGTGGGGGGAAAATAACTAGACACGTCGAACGCGCGCCGCGCATTGTTGCCTACGGTCACCCTACCCCCACTCCATCCCCACTCTTGTTGACGAGAAGCCCGCGCCGCACGCCGCACGCCGCGCGTCCCGTTCCGTTGTAACCGTTTGTAATTCGGCGATCCGCGGCGACACATCTATGCCTCTATGCTCTCAGTGCGTGATCGCGCGTTGCATTAACATTGTCGGACGTAATTATCTATCGACCTCGATCACGTACGCCGCCGATTAATTAATCGCCGCTATTCGAAAGCATTCGGAAAAATTTATCGCGTGTCGCGCGGCAGCGTATCGTGAATACCAATTGAACGCAACCGCCGCTCCGCCCGTATTGAAAAATCGGAATAAAGAAGCGAAATGCGAAAATAAAATCGCACGTGTGTTAACGGGATTAAATTGAATCTCAAATAAACTCCCAGCCGGGAATGATTAGTCGAATCGACGTCGATTTGATATCGATGCGTCGATGAATAGTCGTCGAATATTTGTTGATATTTTTGTCATTTTTGATCTCATTATAATTGTTCTTATGCTATTGTCTTATTTGCTTCCCTCCCAATTCTACATCGAATATACTACTGTGCTTTTCGATTTTGCATCAATTCGATACAAAATTGTCCGAAAGACAATAAAAATCTTCATAGAAATATTCATAATTACGCAATTAACATAAAAATAACTATGACGTTGAAAATGACAAAAACCGTGGGCTCGATCCTCGAATTTATTCGCGAGAGAAACGTATGCGCAAATTCTGTTTCTACAGAAACGTTGCAAGTTGATTGGCTAAAAGTCATGCGATCAGCGATAGCCAATCGACTTGCAACTTTTCTGTAAGAGCAGAACTTGCGTATACGTTTCTCTTGTGAATGAATTCAAGAATCGAGCCCCAGATTTGACATTGACTGTTCATCGACGCATTGACACCAAAAATCGACTTGGGCTATTATTAAATATCTAATTTCGAAGAATATCAATTTGTGTTATGCTACAAGCGCGGAAAAACCTGTTATGCTTTGATTTGCGTGCCTACATCAGCACGAAGCACGAAGACCACGAGATTTCTACGATATCGAAATTTGAATTCAATTAA
Source organism: Temnothorax nylanderi (assembly GCF_030848795.1). Lineage (NCBI taxonomy): Eukaryota > Metazoa > Arthropoda > Insecta > Hymenoptera > Formicidae > Temnothorax > Temnothorax nylanderi. The sequence goes on from NW_027249228.1 coordinate 227,496, forward strand.
ACTATAACGGTTAAACGTATCATTTGAAAATGTCGCGTAATCGACGTAACGTTCGTTGTCGAGTAATAGCCCTGTTATTTCGCGCTGTAATCGAGAAACGGAGTAAAAACGCTAGCTGCATTTCGCTCTTCATGGAAATCGTGTACGTAATTAAAAATGCTCGCACGTGTTAAACGAGTGACACAAGAATCGTTGCGTGTCGTCTCGTATCGAAGTATATTATCATTAATTATCTCTCTAAATCTCGTCGTTTAATTTCGCACCGCGTCGATTAGGGCTGCGGTCCACTTGACGCTACAAATGCTTTGGAGCGTTCTTCTTCTCCTTCTTTCTTCATTGAAAGAAAAGAGAAGAGGAATGCTTCGAAGCATTTGTAACGTCAAGTGGACCGCAGCCTAGAAATCGAGCTGAAGTTACCGTCCTCCCGCGTTATTCGCGAATGAGTCGCGTTCGCGTCTATCTTAAGCCTTGCGTCCACGATGCTAGAAATCGCTCCGAGATCTCGGACGGAGAAGGAATTAACCAATCGCATTGGTCAATTGCCGAAATATGATTGGTCAATTTCTTCTCCGTCCGAGATCTCGGAGCGATTTCTAGTATCGTGGACACGAGGCTTTATAGTCAATGCCGGGCATATCGCATCACGATCGCCACGATCGAAACTGCACATATTCGTATCTCGCGTAGACGTCCGCGTTTCTCGCGTTTAACAAAAACGACATTTCTCTCTCGGCAGTAAATCCGGCGTGCAAGTCAAATTGCGTATCGAACCATCGTTGATTACCGACGACGGTTCGTTCGATTCGCGTTCAGAGTGTCGAAAGGGATACGAAACGGCGTGAACTGCGTGAAGTCGCTCGATGATCGTCGTCAACTTCGCGTCGCTCGTCGTCCATCGATGAGCGACGCCGCGGGGTACGCTACGTCTTTACTGTGTCGCGTGGCGTCTCGGAATAATACGATAAGCGGACCTCTCCCCCTTCTCCTCGCGCACGCCGGCCAACGTCTCGCGAGTATAAACAAACAACCGGCGCGCCTAATCGTACACATCGAGGCGGGAGTCACTCAAGCGTGAAAGTGTCGTGTAAATTGCCGTCGCGTCACGTCGCGTCGGGAAGATCGCGCGCGGCCGAATTTCGGGGTCTTCTCGCGTCTCGCGTTGTATGTACAATATGTACATAGACGGGAGGATGAGTGCGAGGTGTAGACGTATCTCGGGAGTGTCGAATCATGTTAATCATGTGTCGCGCGTATCGCTCGAGTCGTGGAGAAGGGTCGAGAAAATTGCCGCGCGATCGTGGCGATCGGAGTATTTGGACCGTTAACGAGCACGGCGGCCGCGACATGGAGTAAGAAGGCGCCGAGGGGCGAGGAGTTTGGCGTTTTGCAGTCACGGCGCCTTCGAGAGAGACAGAAAGAGAGAGAGAGAGAGAGAGAGAGAGAGAGAGAGAGAGCGAACCCTGCTCTCGAGAGAGTCCAGATCCCTGCTCCGCTACTGAAGCATCGTCGAACGAGGAAAGAGGAAGAGAGCGTTCGAGGTAAGATAACGCGAAGCGAAGTATTTATCGGTTAACTTATCGTCTCGAACGGAGGGGGATGGAGGGAGATATCGTCGAGGGGGGATTGCGCAAACATTTCCCGGGGGCACGCGAATGAGCACCCGGGTATCTAAACACGATGAGTGGAATTATGCGCAAACATCTCGTACGACAACACCGTCGAGAGGGGAAAGAGTTAACGTTCTCGCGAAAGTATCAATATGCATAAGGGCCCTGATGCTGCCTCGAGTCACACCCCCCCCCCCCGTAGTAGATAGACGTAACGAGTTATGAATTATGAATCGCGTTTCGGCGGGGAACACGGGTGTTTTCTCTGTTTCCTCGTGGCGATCCTGTCCTGAGTCGAGGACAAAAGTGAGCCCGGTATCGAAAATTGATGAATATTTAGTCGCGATTATTACCGCGATCAAATATTTCCTTTTGCGACGGGTAATTGATGATCTTCGGGCCCCCTCGGATTTGGCGCCGGTAGGCTTAATCATGGAGCCATTTCAATTCTCGTCTATTACGGATTCGGGCCGCTACGTGATAACGCAATAATGAAACAGTAGACGAGATAAGGAACGACATCGCGCTGTAAAAATGTATCGGTGGAAACGTTAACCGACATTCCCCTTCGGCCTTTTAGATTCGAGCGACTATCGCTCTGATATTCAGATGTCGTTAACATCCACAACGTAAATATACGTTAATGCAACATAACGATAATATTATACTGAGGTTTTAATATTTTATGCGCTTTAATTGGTAACGAATGCGTTCCAGCGACGAGTGCGTCGTAACATTTTTAAACTCGATCGCGATATGCAGAATATTTCCATGAAAATTTCCACGGAACACGTTCCCCCCCCCCCCTGTTCTTCGGACATAAAAACAAGGTAAATGGTTAAGAACTAATATAACTGTTAGTTAAATACAGTGAAAACAAAAAATTACAAGTTATTGGACCTTTTATAGGATGTGATAATATTGATCTTATCAATTTTTTAAATCGGAATATTTGTCAGTTTTATTTTTTATAAAGCTTTAATATCTCGTTTCCTGCAACTGATTCATTCAGTCAATAATGCAATCAATATTGTACAACATGGTATAATAGTTAAAATTATATTATTACCTAGATATTATAAATTTATCCCCAATTAACTAACACATTCTTTCTTCTCCTTCTGCCTCTCCTTCTCTCTCTCTCTCTCTCTCTCTCTCTCTCTCTCTCTCTCTCTCTCTCTCTCTCTCTCTTTCTCTCTTTCTCTTTCTCTGTTTCACTCATAGTCGATAATAATCAGCAATTTAATAACATTTGGATTAAATTAATTTTCTTATTATATTTTTTTCTTAATTCTATTAATATTTTGATCAATCGTTTTGTCACTCGACTCATTGAATTCGTTGATGCCATTTATCGGTATATGAGTTCTCCGTTTTGATATTCACTCTATCGATAAATTCTTAATTTATTATATCAGTAGCCAGTAAAAAGAAAGTTTTATTCTTTGTTAATACAAATCTGAACGAGCCATTTTAGGAAATGTCAAATTCTGGAGACAATAAATATCCAATAAATTTGTATTACTATATACGACATGTCCATTTAGATTAAAGTTTCTTGAAAATCATTAAGCTTTTAGCATTCGGTAACTAAAAATTATATTCACTAATGTAAACAACGACAAATATATCAAGTTGAAATTATTGAAAATAATTAGTATAATGATACAATATTATAATTGTGATTTAAAAGAAATGAGGCGTTAACATTCACGTAGGGCTGATTCTATCCAACGTGAACTAATGCTAATTATACAGTTTTACGAATCTATAATAATAAGTAAAAGAGCAGTTTATAGTTAAACGTTGGCGAGAATTATTCGATGTTGGTAGAATCGTATCGATGCGAGAATTCTACGTTATCAGCCTGGTCCATTCTTGAAGTAAACCGTGCCAGAGGACGCCCAGCTCCGGGCTCCGGGTCGTTCGGCGAGAATCGCGGGGCGCAGGAGCACGAACGTCGTCCTCCGGGTTGCCGTCCGGCAGGAGTTCAGTCGGTGCCGGTCGGTCCCGAGAGTCGTTCACACCTTGCGGGACGCAAAAATCTAAGATGGCAAGAGACATGTACATTTGATAGGGTGGTCCACTCGACAAGAGAGAAAGCCGATTCGGTTTTAGCGTAACGCACGATAATGAGCGAGTGAAAACGGGGAAAAAAGAGAGAAAGAGAGAGAGAGAGAGAGAGAGAGAGAGAGAGAGAGAGAGAAAAAAAAGAGTAGGAGAGCGAGAGAAAGCGAGGGTCGCGATGAACGGGTAGATATCGGTGCAACATCATCAGTCGCGCATCTTCCGAGCGGGTGAGAGGGGTGCGATACTACCCTCTTCTCGCACGGTACGCATAATCGCTGAGAGAAGAGTGGCGGATCGAGAGTGGACTACACTAGTCGTGCTGTGACGGAAGTTCGGCGCTCTCGGCGGTATGCCCGTGACGAGTTGCAACGCGAGATAAAGGTGAGCGATTAATATTAAATTCCCGCGCCTGTTTACCGAGGTATTCGGTATATCGAGGAAACTCAATTCCGTAGAAAATTAGTTCCTACCCTTGCTGAAGAAATGAGAAATTTGTCGGTCGCACTCGTTGTTCTGGTGTTGCGTTATAGAGAAGATAAGGAACACAGTGGAGAATTAAGGATTGATTTAATTAGCAAAATTAGAAGTAGAGATTTTCTTTTTCAGAGAGAAAAATATTCGGATATAAAGTAAAGAGAAAATCGTGCTTAATTTTTAAATTTTTTTCTAGTGTTAATCTCGTAGAACTATTATTTTTTGTTTGAACAACAGTAGGAATTCTAAAGTATTTTTTTTTTTGCCAAGATCAGCGCTTTACAATGGTGCGTTAAGATATTGGCGAATGTAAAATTTATAGAAAATTTTATTGCAGTTAATGGATTGTAATTAATTAGTATTTTAAAATAATTGTCGTATGTAGATAGTAATACGTGAAATAAATTAGATTAATTAGATGATAAAAAGATAAGGAAGAGTGAAAAACGTCATACAGATTATTAAGTTGCGAAAACGATTGCGAAAACAGAGACAGATGTCATAGTAAGTCTGTGAATTTCGAATAAGAAAATAATAAAGATAAAGTTTGAAGTATTGGTGAAAAAGGTTGTCCTTTAGTTGATTTTAACTTCCAACATGAATGGAGAAATGAGAAACGAGAGGAATACTTTTCTCGATAAACTCGAGGCACAATAAATTCTTACAATTGAAAATGGTTGTAGCTTTTATCTTATAATTTATTAAAACGGATGAGATTTTCGTTCGGATTGATAAAATTAAAATTTCTTCGAACAGATGCGAGCAATTATGTACTTGTTGGAGTATCATAAATAAAATGCTATTATAGCAGAAGCTAGATGATGATTAATCGACATTTATTAAACTTGAGATTTAGACGAGGTTACATGCAACTTTAATATTTTCGGAAGGAAGATAGCATATACGCGCACATTAGAATATATGATAATCAAAATAACGTAATGCATAACATGATTATAATTATATATTTTCATACATAACACAAGCAAAATTCTGAATAACGAAAAAATTTTAGTTAAAATTAAATGCGTCGCAAGATTTTTTTGCGACGCATTCTCATCATAGATACGCGAAAGAATATTGCAAGAATGCTTTGGAATTTATTGTGAAAGGAACACAGAAATCGAGTACTTGTCTATATGCGCATATTTTGTAACATTATACACGTTTGATGACAAGCTATTCGCTTGAGATGGCATAACTTTGTTTTGGAATTTTATGTATAAAAGAGCAATATACATATATACATATATGCAAAATACATATCATTGTCTATATATAGATGTGTCATACGTATATAGTATATGCATGGGACAAGGACATGTATTTTGCATAAGAATAGACGATATCGCAAAAGATCGTTTATTACGAGCTCGCCAGAGTATAAGTATGATAATATGGTAGTCTCGCGAATTTTGTTTACAATTCCTAACGTTTAACTCGAATCTTCCGTGACTTTATATCTAGGGTTTTCACGCTAGTATCGAGGAAAGAAAAGGGTTGAAGAGGATCAGCATACCCGATTTATTGGTTCTCGCAAGATAGTCTCAGTATTATCAAATTCGACTTAGCGACACACTCAGGGCTTTGTTCTCTGATTTATCAGCACGGGAATTTAGTTTAACGGGCCAGTTATCTTGTGGATGTGCAGAATTCTTAATGTTCTCTCGTGAAAGTAATTTAGGAAAATTCAATTAATTTTTCAATGGTAAAATATCAACATATGTCTTTCATTTCACAGACAGTGTTAATCGCTTTCTATCGATAATAATCGTCTCACTTGCAGCAATCACGTATATAATACATAACTTTAATTTGAGGAGCAATTTTATTAAAGAGAAAGTTGTATGCATATACATACAACATGCACACACACACATATTGCTTTATATTTCATAATTACTACTGTACATGTATTGTTTAATTGTAATTCTTTCGTATATTTTCTTTTACAAAAGAAAACAGTGCAGAAAAAGAAACATGGGGTCTGTTTTTTATTGCTGAACTGGCTGCACTACTTCAGAGTTTATCTTTTTCTTTCCTATACGTGGAGTAAAGAAGATAAACTCTGAACTAGTGCAGCCAGTTTATAGCAATAGAAAACAGACTCATGATTAAATCAAGAAAGGTGTAGGTTATCGACACAAGTCAATAATCTGACAGTCAATAACTCCAAAGCGCTATGAATGTTACATTTCTTCGATTCTCCGGTGTTTGCCCTTCTATCGTTCCGCTTCCGGAATTTGTCTCTTCAATTCCAGCTCGCGACCATAACGTAAATTAGACCAACTGGTCGGTCTATCGCGCGAAAAGTTCCGCGCCGCGTGCGACGAACGCGTCGCCGAGAGGAAATTGTTGGATTCAGCCGGAAATTGCGAAATTCTCCGATAGCAGCGATCTCCAGGCTCGGTCGCGGCTCTTGCGCGCTGCTCCTGTCTTTCCTTTACCCAGTACGCATCGTATGGATCGTTCTGTAGCGACGATTTCATCTCGCGATTACGTCGTTTCGCTCCTCGACCGGTTTAATGAAGGCTCCGTCGATACCTTTCACAGAGATATCGAATCTTCAAAGAGCAGTCTCCGATCCCTTATCAGCGTCCTACGGACGCACCAACGAGATCATGGCAGGCATTGCAGGATTGGAAAATCCTCTTCGCGGAGATAAGTCGAAAAGGAAGGAGAACTTTCTCGGGTCGCGCGTTTGCTCGCGTTATAGTGCGGCACATGATACGGACGTATAGCTGGTTTTTGATAAGCTTGTCGAGGTCAAGATATTTTTACGACACATTCGAATGCAGGGATTTGAGTTGGGGATCTCTTCGCGCTTTTTACTTCTTGTCAATTGAGAATTTATGGTATTGGAAGAAGTAAATTAATATTTCGATTCAATAAAAACGAAAACTTGTTGCAAAAATTCAGAACGTTGCGGTTGTTCACAATGTAACTTTTTAATAATATTTAATATATCTAAAATTAATCGGTTTACCAAAGATTAGAGAAGTAATAATGTTAAACTCGGTTTAATGTTTACCGATTTCTTTATAACAGCTTGTGTAATCGATCGTTTCGCAAAAAAAAACTTTGAAAACATAACTATTACAGCAAACACGAGAAATGTATTCTTCCATGAGTAAAACCTCAGATCATAAAACGAACCGTTTGCATATTTCCTTTTTTATTAGATGTTCCGGAATCGTTGAATCCGTCTGATATACGACATCAGGTTTCCACTGTTTGCTTACTCGTCGAAAAGGTCAATATTTTGAATGAGAGCTCGCGGTACGATATATTTCCTTTTATCCTTTAGATAGTATAGGCATATATACATGCTATGTTAAAAAGAAACATATCTTGATCGTTGAAATACATGGAAATATACAAATTAGCAAGAAATGCATTTTAATTCTCTCTAGCAGAGACAGAATCGTGTGGAATAGTTGAATCGCTGGACACGTAGGTGTATAATTTAGAGAGATATGTGTTTTAATCTTTAAAAGAGAGTACAAAAAACTGATATTTTAGTTATATGGAAATATGTAAATTATCCAAAAATATAATTGTAGTTCGTGTAATTTAATACGTAAAATAAATTTAATTAATAGAGAGACTTCTAAAGATTATTAAAATATAAAAATGTATAATATTAGTGAAAAGTTTCCAAAATATTTTGTGAGGAGAGTATTATAAATACTCCAAAAGAATATTTTTTATTATTTAAAAAAATTTTGTTTTTATAGTTAAAAGAGACTTTGTGCATTTTGAATTGTATTATATTAAGAAATAAATGCGCTTTTGTATTTTCTCTCGGGCAATAGAAATATTATAAATCACCAGACAAGATTCCGCTTGAATGTTACACAATGTCATGATTATTCATTCGCTTGTAATGTAGTCAGCTATATTTTAGACTTGACGTTCAATGCAACTTGTTAGGACCGAGAGCGGAGAATACGACGATAGTGTTCCAATAAGTTTTCAACGCGAAATTGAAATCCTGCGAGCTGCGAGCGTAAACTCGTTACTTATTCGTCCGGAAGCGCTGTAACAGCGTTGCGAAACTCTCGGTCGGAATGGCATGGCGCGCTATATCCTCGATCGTTTAGCATGAGAGCGTGTTGGGCCCTATCGCGCTCATTTCCCTCGTGGCCCGAAACTTAGGACCGATGCATCGACATGTTACATACCGTTTATCCTTTAATTTATGTTCTGCAGTCGTGTTCGTTTACCGAAATCGCGTACAGAGAGACGCATGCAAATAGAACCAGTACGGTTTGTTTGACTCTAATGTTATCACGCATTTTTCTTTTCAAGCCTTTAAAAATTTCTTTCGTATGTTTTTATAAATACTTTTTAAAATATACAATTTTTTTTTAATTTCTTAAGTATTTTACATTTATATGTTGAGGGATTCAAGGAGAAAATATAAAATACGTAGTTTGGATTTGAAAATTATATGCATTTTTCAGAGAATAATTTAACACTATATTTCAAAAATTTACTGTTAGAATTTAACAGTTTAACATTTTAAAAAATAAAATTCTGTGAAATTAAATATACATATATATATATATATCCTGATCTAGAAATAAGAACTACTTTCTATCGTGTATTTTGTATCGTATAATTGTGTTGAGATATTTTTGTATCAACGATAAAGAAAACTAGAGAACACAAACAAGATTAATGTTTGACTGTGGTTGAGTTCGTAAACATGATTGATTTATTCCAAAAGAAAAAAAAACAGGAAAAATGTAAATATGCAAAATTTCTTGTTTTATCGTTGATCTTTTTAATCTCTCCTATGTTCACAAAGTTATGGATCGCGTTGCAAGAAGAATAGAGAAAGAAAGAGAATCACGCGTCTCCGTTTTATATTATTAACAGAAACATTCTTCGCCGATGGCACGTGACCAGCATGATACCTAGTTGCACGTACATTTCCTTCCAGATGCATTATGGAACTGAAGTATTCCGTACTTTGTTAACGATCTTTTTTTTCGGTATCTTAAATCACTAAAAATATTGCTTAGAGTAGTTACAGCAGCAAATTAATTCTAGTACACTTCGGACAATCGGAAATTGCAGTATCTTAACAATTTGCTATTATACGCCAGTTTTTAATAAATAAAACATTATTAATCCAGTAAAATATAGCGCTGCTGTCTAGACAACTTAAAATCTCCCGGTGTCACTAGTGTGCGTTTCAGTGCACCAGCAGTGCATCATGCCACAGTGATGCATGCGTAAATTCGACCCGGCCTGTGTGGAACAAGAGACGGTGCCACAAAGGCTCGTGAAATTCAAAATTGCGAACGAGATTCCCTTTTCCTCCACTTCTGTCTCCCCCTTGACGTGTAATATCGTGCTCGCAAATAGGTATCAGGTTTACGTTGGGCTTTACTAAAGTTACGGACGGTTGAGAGAATTGCCGGTATTACATTTTTATGAGAACCCGATTGTTCAAAAGGTTGTTCTTTTTATAAATATATAATTAGCACGTCTTCTATAGAATAAATCAGATCGACAAATAGTGACGAGGGTTAACCTACAACAGTCGCGCCTATATTTTTCAGTCGTGTCCGCGGCACGATAAATTCTTTCCGGGAGACATTCGTAAAGAGATTGGACGCGTTCAATGCCGCACGATGAATCTTCATTTTGCGAAATACAATATTATTATGGCATTTCTCAATGGTAGACGATTAAATAATTCCCTTCGGGCTATTGTATCGACATATTGTGAGATTATGGGAAACGATTCTTGCTTGATTAAATACTTACGCGTATTACTTACTTATTTTATAAAGTTCGAATTATAAAGATATAAGAATGCTCTGAAGAAATGGTTCGGTCTATAATATTTTAATGATGAGAATATCAGGAATATTTCTTTTAGTTAATATTTTTAATTTTACATAATTAGTCAATTTCTTTTTCACAGATCTGTAGTTTTATAAAATTTAGACATAAACGTAAACATAAAAAATTAGTATGTAACATATACGTAATAATACTGAAAATATTAATAATTTATGTTTTCTATTAAACTTTTATTTATTATAATATATTATAAAGATAGATTGTGGTCGGCTGATTGTTAATGAGAGATTGTTATCAATGTTTATTTGATCCGATCTGAACATGAAATCACAAAGATTCGTGAAATTTAAAATTGCAAACAAATCGATACTATAATTAGAAAATATTAATTCATAGTTTGAAAAGTTATTTATTTAACATTCGATTAAATCAATTATAAATACATGTGCTAACTTTAAATGCTTCAAAATAGTACTCGAGTCGCAAATATTATTTTTTCCGGTCATAAACCGCATCAAACCTGATGTCATTGTATAAACGATCATTGTATAGACTTATAGACAATGGTACATATGCTTTTTTGTAATCGGGAAAAACGATTGCAATTTCATATCGCGTAGTCGGAATCTCGTTTATCTTTTGCGACGGGTTTTATATACCCGTGCGGAAAACAGGGACCATATTTACACGGTGGAATAAAAGAAATTGTGTGACTGGCACGAATAACTATATAGATGTTTGCGTATATACGTGCACTCGTACATATATTCATTGCACGTATGTGTTACAGAAAATAATATAACGAAATATTTTGCAATTGGATTCTAGGTGGGACCGAAAGAACGAGCATCTTATTTTGAAGGGAACAACGGGAGACGGAACTATGGGAAAAGGGGACAAGAGAGGCGTTACGCAGCGCAGTGATGGCGGTGAGTTTGTTTTACCAATTTTAAGCGTGAAGAGAAATGCCAAGTAGTAATACATGCCAAATAAAATAAATATATTTGTCGATATCCGTAATATCAAGATTATTGGCAAGCAATGATCTTAAATAACTTTTTATTAAATAAAAAAAGAGCAATATTAACATATAAAATTTCGAAAAAAATTGAAAAAATTGTCTAGCTTTTACGTTCTTTGAAAGATAGGAACAAAAGCAAAAATATTTACAGAAACGTTTGTATTTGTAAACTTCTCTAGATGACAAAAATTGATGGTATGTGTTACAATCGCGCTACTTTCTTTGCGATTAGGATACTTTCTGTGAGATAAATATTTTTATCACAAAGACAATGTGATTTACGCAATGTGATTAAAAGCCAATTTTCTTACTCTTTCGTTTGAAAATCATTTGCTTCGTCGCTTATTTTCGGTCGCGTTTCGCGACATCCACTTTACGTTCAAAATCGCGATCAAAGGAATCCCACAAACTGGAAACACACTGCCACGTACGTAGAACGACCAGAGAACGTTTTGCCTGTCGATCGAGCTAGACAAAAGTGACATTGGACGATCGGAATTTCGATACGCGAATATCGTGTCTCGTATGTTATCGCTGTTATCTCGCGAAAGGAATAGCACGTATTCGTATATGTGTGGCGGAGGAATTGAATCGAAGGAGGAATAGGGTGGAAAGACCATGCCGCGTACATTTGCGCTTCCACCCTTATTTTCCACTTCCTCGATACAAGGTAGGTATGTCGGCGCTGCATGCCGTTACCTGTCGTTGTTTGCTCGTTGCGACTACTCGCGTAAGAGATACCTCGATACCGCGCGAGAGTGCTTGCTTGCCCTCTCGACTGTGCACACACTCGCGACGTTGTTGTATCCCGGATTTCGGTACAGTCGTGTTTCCACTTCAACGCTGTTTGTTCCTTGATTTTGCGCGTAAACCGTTTGTTAAAAGAATTTTAAAAACGAAATTTAACGTGGAAAATAATGCGAAGTAACGTAATAAATTGAAGTAAATTTTACATCTTTGAATGGCTTAACACATAAAAAATACATAATCATATATTTTTGCTATTTTCGCTGGTTTTTGGCCGTTTATAATTTCGAACTTTATTAAGCGATGTTATTAAGCTTATTACGATAATATAATTTAAAAGTAGTAAATCACAGAAATACTTTAACCATGCAAATAGTCCTCTTAGATGCACACGTTCGCGAACAATGATGCATAGCTAATTTCGGCGTAGTTTTACACATGAAAGAATCTGGAACGTTTTCCGGCGCCGCTATAGCTATTTGATTTTATTCGTATTCTTCGGATGAAAGAATAAGGTAGGTAATGCATGTCTCTGCATTCGTGAATGCAATGATAATATTCGCAAGAATAAAGTTCTGATTCCAGAGAGAGATATATTAATCGAAGTCAAATTATAATAATATCTTATTAGCAAATTAATCAATTAGATTAATCAATAATAATTAATCAAAATATATAAATATTTCATATTGATATGATCTCAGATATATTAATTAAAGTCAAATTATAATATCTTATTAGCAAAGTAATTAGTTAGATTAAATAATAATTAATTAAAATATATAAATATCCCATATTTAATATATTTCTCTACAAATATATATTACATACATTATTATATATATTTATATGAAAGAATTACTAGGAAATTTTAAACTTTTTATTGAAGATGTGTGAAATATTAATTTATAATAAGTTTTTCTTTAACATTGATTAAATTATTAAATAGCCACACGGAAAAAAAGACTTGGTTGAGATAAGAGAAAAAATGGTCGCCTCGACCAAGACTTGGTCGAGGCGACCATTTTTTCTCTTATCTCAACCAAGTCTTTTTTTCCGTGCATAGAAAGAAATGTAGTAATTTTCGATGCCAGAGGGAACGATTTAGCATAGATTGCTTTTAAGAAAAATTTGCAATCTACAAAAATTCTAATCGCAAACATAGGACAGCCAAGAAAACTGTTTAAAACTCGACGCGTTAGGTGACTCTTTTAGACGAATAATACGAGTGATTCAACAAAAGCAATATGTTGACACAAAGGTGGCACGTATATACGCGAATGGGCCCGTTTGTCACTACGTACAAGTGCACAATTTTCCGGTGCAGAGCATCGCGCGAGTTATCTATTTGCGCGCGGATGCATCAGACCAACGACAGAACGTGCGCTCGCTTGTTGTCCGCCAAGTTGAGGCAAGAAGATGAGAGATGAGATCGTAACAGAAAAAAGAAAGTTTTTTCACGCCGTGAGCCTTGTTTTGGTGAAAAGAAACTGTTGCATCCACGTCGCTCAATTCGTTTGATTAATAAACAAAAGTAGTATGTTTTTCGGTCGTGGCACGCTGAAATAATTTTATACAATCTAATAATATCTATGTATATCTCTCTTATATTTAATCTATTAATTTAATTTTATATTTTTATTTTATGGTTTAATATTACATTTTTAATGTGCAAGATGATCCATATTATGTCATAGTTTTCTCAAAATTGTAGCGATAAGATATCTCTAATCTCTAATAAATAATAAAAATACAATGCAATAATTGTAATTATATTTCACGCAGTAACATAATGTTAAAAAAATTATACTAACATCAAAAAAGATATCCTTTGCGAATTAAATGTTATAAGCTTTTGGTAAAAGCTCGATGTGTCTTTAATAAACGTTTTTAATAAACGTTGTGAATCGCATTACATCGAGATAAGTCGAGTCTTATGAATTGCTTTATCTCATTGTGTTGCACAAAACAAACTAAAAGTCGAGAAAAAATGCAGGTAAATCGCAAAAGGATATAAAGATATAGCGTACGGCAGAGTGCATCTTATTGTTGGATATATATCGAGATACCATACTGAGAAAACAATATCCTTAGGGATGATCCTTGAGGATGTTGGATGCACGTCTGTTGCCGACACGCTGTCGACAGGCAACTCTGTCGACAGTCTGTTGTTAAGGGTTTATGTGTACGTGCTAGGAAACTTCAGACAGAAAATTTCTCTCTATCTCGCGCGAGATGATCTGCACTGTGCATCTTTGACAAGTTGTTGTAATGTAATATACCGCGTAACAACTTCATCTCTAACCTGAAACCTCGTATCTTTATTTATTACAATCCAATATAGCAAGCTTTTATCTCTTCCGTGAAGATATATTTGTATTAGTTGTAAATCCGCGATAGCTTATAAGTATCTGCTCTCTGTCGTTTTTTTTTATTGAATATAATTTATTGAGTTTTTAGATGTCTTTCGATTAACAATGATAAAGAAATATCCACACACTCCGCGTGTGAAAGATATGGAAAGATAATAGAGTGTGACAGTAACGCCGCGAAAACAAAAGACTATTTTTGTTGAAAAAATAACTTGGGAATGTTTTGCATTCTAAAAATTATTTCATAATATATAATAAGATACAATATACAAGTTTTGAAGTACAAGGAAGCCCGGACAGTGTTATTTATATCATTATATTTGGGTGAATTGTACTGTCGAATTATGTAATGTTGCAGAAATTATCGTTTGAATATGATGAAAAGACATATAATCCGTGGAAAAAAGAGCGAACTATATGTAGACAATACCCGTTTGCCTTGACCGCATTGTTCAATGGTTAGATACGCTACCATGATTAACATAATTCGCGCACGAGTGCTAAAAGAAGCGCGTGTCATCTATTACGCAACTGGTAAAATCCAAACTACTTGTACTCTTTTTTGCATTTCAATTAATTTCAATCTCTATTTTAATAAAATTTGTATTTTAATTATACTCGCTCGCGTTTATTAAAAATGCAACCTTACAAGCAAATATATTATATTTCAATTAAAATGATTGGAATACGTTGTTTCCTTATTGAATGGACTCCGACCGAGCGCGTAAACGGTAAAAATGTTTATTAAAGTTTGACAAGCGTGCGCCCGATGCAAAGTGACGTTTCCAATTTTCGTCGGAGTAATTTTGTACCAAATGCATCGACGATTGCAACTAGCACGACACGCAATGCATTATACAAAGTGGTTGCTCGCGTCAATAGTCGGTTATTTGCTTTTGCCTTACCGCGTATCGAGACGCGAGGGATGCGAGGTGGCGCCTTTGGATTCACAATGCGATTGATTGGACGGGAAACGTTTGCTAGCTCTTAAGCGTTGAATGGCCTCGTTATCGGCCACGACCAAAACAACGAGAAAAAAGAAGTTGCGAGGAAGAAAGAAGGCGATGGTGCAGATAAATGTAATGCAGGAAGTTCGACTCGTCGGCGAATGTCATAAGCGATTATCGTAAACCCACGAGTCATCAATTATAAATCTTTCTTATTCGGATAATACTCCAAGCATCTTGCTTTCATAATTCGAAACGTTCGGTTTTTATAGTTCTTATGGTTCTCTTGCTATCAGCAAAAGATATTTTAATGATGCTTTGAGGAACTTGGGTGTAATCGATTTTTCTGTAACAAGATTCGCGGATTTATTATTACCCTAATAACATTCACACACACCCACATTGCAGCATTCTGATTTTAATGTTATATCTTTAATTATATGATTGAATCTATAAAATTTTGTTAAAATAATTTTGAATGATAAATAGACGTATAAAAAATTTGTCTATGTTTTTCAAAGCTTAATTCAAGCTAAAAAATAAATTACGATTGCACAAATATTTCGAATCACAGATATAAGATTTAAATTATAAATTTATTATCAATATTACAATATTTTATACATGTGATATATTTTTTATCACAATATTAGTCACTTATGTGAAGTACGATAACTATTTTAAAAAATTATATAAAAATGAATATGTAATTTTTTCATATTTTACGGTCGTTATGTAATTTGAAAGAGTGTATACAGACACGTCAGTGTCACGGCGAGTTACCACGAGTTGATCAAGTTTTGCATACGTAACGAAGTTTGATCGTTGCGCGAAGCGAAAACGCGGACAGGTGTTTTGGGTTATACAAGTATGCAGATAACTCTTTATTACTTTCTTTGCGTACGTTACATAAATATTCGTCTGGTTACAGCACATTAGAGCCTACCTCCTATATCACATGTGGGAAAGCTGCAAAAATACAACTCGACTCGGCTACGTATAAAAGATTTACAATAATTTTCGCACGCTGTGTTTGCACACGCAAACATGACGACGAAACGTGTCATAGGTTTTTCGTATATTTTTTTTTCTTCACAGAGCTGTACATACGTAACTTTACACGCGCTACGCGAGGCAGTGCTACGATGTTGGCTACCGATCAATATTAAAGACTAATCGATTATTATTTTACAAAACACGTGTTACTGATCTTTGACGTACTTAAGGCAAATACTGCTTGCTACATTTTAAAAGTTCAAACTTTTAAACGTCTTTTAAACTATCGTTAATTACTAGTCACACTATATAAGTCTATCTAATGCGCACTATCGTTGAAATAAGCGAATAAAAAAATATCGTTTTAATTCGCAATTATTATAAAATAATATATAATTTTCATTATATAATATACGATAACTCAACACATCAAAGGTAGCGTAAGGTAGAGTTTTATATATTTGACTTGTTAATTACTCTCACCTCTGATTTAAACCGACTTTCTTCGAAATATAGTCTTACATATCGTTTATTTTCTTTCTGTAGAGAAGATAAAGTTTTACAAATATTCGGAAATCGAAAATAATTGTGTTGTTGGATGTAAAAAATTAATGCATTTTAACATTTAAAATTTTTAAGGCATTTTCGTATTTTTCTATTCTCTCTCTCTCTCTCTCTCTCTCTCTCTCTCTCTCTCTCTCTCTCTCTCTCTCTCTCTAATATTTATAAATATAAATGTTTTTCAGCACATTTATATTTTATGTCAAATACAGAAAAATATATTTTAATATTAATTTAAAACGTTATTATTAATATTTCAACAATTTTAACATATATTCAATTCGATTTAATTTTCGATTTAATTATCTTTTATTTTTTATTGAGTTTTTGTCATAAAAATACTGAATTTCTGAGGTTGTAATATTTATTCATGATAGTTTCTTACTTAATTTCGGTTTATTAAAAATTCCGATCATTAAAACTATCATTGATATCGCAACGAGTAAAAACATCAAGATCTTACGTTCTGCAAATATCTAAGTCTACTTACTGAGCTCTTCTACCTAGCGACACAAATATTTGTACGGAGCCAGTAGAAAAGTCACACATGCACAAATTGATTTGAAGTACAGTAACTCGAAACTTTTCGTGAGAGAGAGAGAGAGCCGTCGGTGTTGAAGAGTGTCTTTGCCTTTTTTTCCTGTTGATATTTGTCTCTGGAAAAGTGAAGGCTGAATCTTGTCGATGTTATTTTACGCGTTGGAATAGAACTTCAGGACTTCTTTTCTGGCAGCATCCGCGATAGGACTTCTGCACGGGTTAGGATCCCAATTAATCCCAGGGCAGCCCAATGATTCGAAACACTTCACGAGACGATTGTTATTGGCTGAACAACAGTGAACAACTGCCCAAACACACGCGCTAGGAGTCTGGGCGGGTGGTCTCGGAGTCGGTGGGGCAGGAAACTGTGGTACTTGTACGCCGTCGCGATGCGGATTGATTCCCTGGAAATAATTTTTTTGATTTTACATCCTTTTAATTTTATTTTAATCATTAATTATGATAATAAAAATATCTAAATATTTATAACAACATAAAAAGAGAATATCTGTTCATGTCGTGCATAACGCAATTTGCAAGAATAATATTGTTTTGTTACATTTAGCACATATTTCTTCTTTTTCGTTATCTTTTTCAAAATTATATTGCAACTTTTGGAAACATAATCGCAAGAAAGCGCTAAAGAGAAAGACGGTAGCGGTGCTGCTCAACGTCCAATCAATTAAACGGAACAAAGCGGGGCAACCGGAGACGGAGGCTTTGTTGGGGTCGAAGGGGCACGAATCCGCCGCAACTTTCCCCGTAGTTTAATGAAGCGCGCTTTAGTTTGGTAGCGCGAGACAAT
Organism: Temnothorax nylanderi; assembly: GCF_030848795.1. NCBI lineage: Eukaryota > Metazoa > Arthropoda > Insecta > Hymenoptera > Formicidae > Temnothorax > Temnothorax nylanderi. The sequence continues at coordinate 245,456 of NW_027249228.1, forward strand.
CGGCGACCACGAGATCGGATTCGTCGGTGAATAAACCGCCAGTGGACAGCCGAATCGGGGGTTTACGCGATCGGAGTGCGGTGAAGTGTTTTGACAGACAAATGGAGGACTCACCGTGAAATCGATCTCGTTGTCGAAGCCGCCCCTCGATATCACGGGCAACGTCGGCGAGGAGCCGCCAGGACGGACTATTATCCTTGCGTTCACCGGCAGGGAGTTTAGTCTGGCTAGTTCTTGTCGTCTCCACTGGTCGGTCTCCTTCTGTCTGTGCTCCCTCATTCTACAGCAGATGGAAATAGGGTCGTGTTTATCCGATGGTTCGAATGAGTAAATTCGCCTCGATGATACGCTTGGGATGTTTCCTTAATTAAAGTTGCACTGTTCACGGACTCTGATATATCGCACGGTTGTTGCTATTTAAAATTTTACGCAAGAAATATCTCAGATCGCACAGGCGAAATTTACTGTATTAAATCACAGGAAATGTGATAATATCTTTCAAGAAGTAATTAATACTAATATACAATGTAACACAAAATAAAAAACGAAACGTACAAGAAATCTACAACATTAATTTATATATGTTTTAAGTACTATTTAACATATATATTCACATTATATTCGCATTTGAAATATATCGACGTCAGGCGATCTATAATTCGCATTAGAATACTTTTATAATTTTATATATTTTAATTATATATATTCTCATTCCTGAAACATTTTTTGAATTTATGGAATATTTGAATTTTATGGAATATAAAATTAAATTTTATCCCGAATTCTGTCGCGATTTCTTATAAACTCGTAGCCCAAAATAAATTTGTGAAATGGATAAGTACAGATTTGTGCTTATCAATTTCATTGGGGGAATACTACCTTGAAAGTAATATTAGTCTCTAGCGATAAGGGAATACGAGTAAAATAGAAACAAACGAACAGAGACAAACGACAGTAGTAACGAACATGGATAGCTGTAAAGCGCGACTCAAATAAAGTTCGTTGGCGTCGCGCCAGGCGAAAACTTTATTTTTGCGAAACGCTGTGCCCCAAGGACCACTTACATACCTGCTCTCTTCCTGTTGTCGTCTCTCGGCTTCCAATCTTTGTCTCTCGCGCTCTGCCGACGCCCGCCTGGCCTCCTCGGCTCGCATCAAATTACTACTTGGAATCGGCCGGCTATCTTGCCGCCTTCTGTGCTCCTCGAAAAGACGAGGATCCTGGTAGATCGGCCTCGTGGCTTCCGGCTGTCTCGTCCTTCCAGCTTCGTTCCTGGATCGTTCCTTCAACATCTCCTCCCTTCTTCTCTCAGCCTGTATCCTCGTTACCTCCAGCCGCTTCCTGTCCTCCTCGTACCTCCTGGATTGCGCCCTCCTCGCCTCCTCTTCTCGTCTGGCCGCCTCTTTTCGCCGTTCCTCCCGTAATCGTCTTTCTTCCTTCTCCTCCTCCCTCTGTCGCCTGGCGAGTGCCTTCCGTCGCTCTTCCGCCTCGTACCTCAACCGCCTTTCCTCCTCTAACCTTCTCGCCGTCTCCTGCTGCCTCCGTCTGACTTCCTCCGGTGAGCTTCGCGGATCGATATACGTAGGCGCCGACGGTCCGTGGACTTTCCTCGCTCCTGGATCGGGATATCTGTCGCGACGCCTGGCTTCCTCGATCAGTCTCCGCTTCTCGAACCAGTTACGACCGGCCGCGGTCGATTGATTATCCCTCGATGACACGTTCACTGGCTGGTTCCTCCTGATGTAATCCTGTAATTTTCTCTCTTCTTCCTGTCTTTTACGCTGCTCCTCTAATACTCGTCGACGGTACTCCTCATCGTTTCTACTCGCATTCATCCGTGGATCTCTGTTCTCCTCGGGTCGATAGCGTCGTCTCTCTTCCGATCTTCGATCGACATTGATAGGTCGATTCCGCGCGACATATTCTCGCAGCTTCTGTTCCCGCTGCCTTTCTTCTTGTTGTCGTCTTTTTTCGTCTTGATCAGGCTGTCTGATATCGTTCGGATGACTGACTGGATGTTCCGCGCGCATTAAATTCGATGGTGGCTGCTCTCGCCTTCTTTCGTTTTCGTTTTCTTGCTTCCGCTTCTCTGACCATTCTCTACGACGGTCCTCTAGTCTCCTTCTATCTTCCTCGGAAAGATTTCTCATTGGATCTTCTTGACGCCTCCTTGCCTCTTCTTCCCTTTTTCTTTGCGCTTCCTGCTGCGATCTATACTGTTCTTGTCTCCTTGCTTCTTCTTCTTCTTCTAATCGTCTTCGTCGTTCTTCCTCCCGTCTCCTCATTTCTTCATCGTAAAGTCTTCGTCTTCTTTCTTCGTCACTTACAGGAGAGGTTCTAGAGTCTGATCTTCTCAAGTTTTCCTCCTGCCACTTGCTCTGCGGTCTTCTCATTTCTTCTTCTTGTAATCGTCGTCTTCGTTCTTCTTCCTCTCGCCTTCTTAATTCTTCCTCGTTTTTTCTAGCCATCTCATTGCGCGCTGCTTCCTGTCTTTGTCGTTCTTCCATCTGTCGTCGTCGCGTCTCTTCGTTGTCTATGCGAGGTGTTGAAGCGTGATCTATCTTCTTACGATATTCCTCGTGTTGTCTCCTCCGCATCTCGTCTCTTCTCCTTTTTTCTTCCTCCTCCCATCTACTCGGCGTTCTTCGATTAGCCTGTTGCATTTGTCGTATATGTTCTTCCTCTTCTCTTCGTTTTTGTTCAAGTAGTTTCTCGTACTCTTGTCTAATACTATCGATGTCAGTATTTAATTCATGATGCTGGTCACGTCTGCTAGATATATCTTGATGATATCGCATCTCGTGCTGCCTGCGACGTGCAGTCACGGTCTGCAACTCGTCGCTGGACACGACACCTTCATCCTCGCCGAAGCCCCAATCGATCGACCGTCTCGTGCGCTTCCGCTCGCTTTTGCCGTCTACAAATCCCTCAGTATTTGCTTCGGCAAACCACAGCAACCGTCGACCATGACTCCTGCTGGCGCCATCATCATCGCCCAATGAAACGATTTCTCGCTTCGGTTTGGTCTCCTCGTAATTCTTAATTTCGAGATCCGTCAGAGATCGCTTGGACAATTCCTTTTGGTCAGTTATGGCTCCGCTAGAATTCGTTCGAGTGGATCCACCCAAATCTCCTCGTACTGGTAACTTCTCCAGTCGCCTGAACTCGTCCAGATGGTCAGAATTAAGATGGCTGGCATCCATATCTCCCCTGTTCGGTTTGTTCCCTTTCGAGGTAGTCTCCAGTCTCTTGAGCTTGAGTAGCTCGTCCATCTCCTCATACTCTTCTTCGTCGTATGACAGAACGTCGTCGAGATCCAGGGATACCGGTGTCACGTCCAGCAATACGGACGGCGGTACCTCGCCCCTCTCCTTGTCGAGCGTATCTATCGATCTTTTCGCCTTGTGGGACGACGACGACGCTTCGAGACCCTCGCATCCAACCTGTAGCTCCGGCACGCCGCCGATGCCAAAGGCGTCTCTGTTGACCAAGGGAGTCTCGGTTAGTTGTTCTTCGAAAAAGTTTGATTGTCTCTGACTAATGTCCGCATTTGTCGTTGTCGACTTGATTTCCGTTGTCTTTGTCTTTGAATTCAGATGGCCCGTTTTTTTTGGAGCTTTGCTTTTATTTCCCGACGGTAAATTTGTGGAGGGCGTGGTTGCGGTCAGTAGAGTCTTCTCTTTGGATAGGTCTAGCTTGTATATTTCCATCGACCCCGGACCTTGATCCTGGAACGTGTCGTCCGCCACAAAGGGGTCGTCCAAAAGGTTTGAAGGGGATACCGCCGTCTCGCGCGAAAGCGTTTCCGGCATCTTGTAGCCGTAATCGACTTTGTCGGACGCGAATTCCGCGCCGACGATATTCGGCAACCGCCTTTGCCAGTCTGAAAAGGGGTAGATTCGCTTTGACGAGACAATGTCCTTCAAGAGACTTTCAAGCGAAAAATCTCGCTCGGTAAACTTGGCATTGCGAGATAGAGCTTCTGGAAAATGTAATCAGAAGATTTTTCTTTAATGAGATATCTCAAAAAATATACTTGCTTACTTTGAAATCATAAGTCTAATAGCTTTTTAACTTTAATTAGCCATGCATTTAAAAATAATTATTTATCATTAATTTCATATATTTTTTTAAGTAATATTAGATCACTTAAAACGCACAATATCTTCGATTAAATCATAAAATTTTATATGTATATAAAGATTTTTTATAATATGAAATTTAATTTACATGATTTAATATAGAAATTATTTTTTATTGTTTCCAAATGTTGTGCAAAAAACAAATTATAAAAATTAAATTAATTGAACAATATTACTTGAAACTTATTTATATGTATAAAAGTCAGAGAGAAATTTCCAAGCCGCGCAAATCTTTTTAATTTACATATATTTATACATATATCTCTAATATATGTAGGTTTTTAAACATGTGCGAATACTGCGAATATGTAATATTTTATGATGCAAAACTTTTCCGAGGTATATGCGAGACGAGTAATTGCAGTGCATAAAAAGTTATAAACTTCGCATCGGATTTGAGAAGTTCAAAATGATTTGACTCGATGTATATCCAAACAAATTGCAACTTGGAATTAGATGCTATTTAGTACGACTTCTATCGCAAATTAGATATACTCAGAAAATTAATTCTAACTATTCTCGCATTAGCACGCAACTTGAAATGCCGGTTTAATTTAGATTTAATCTACGGACGTGATTCTTCAAAAGATATTTAATAACGGTTTTATACACGACTAAACTAATGTAGTTGCATACTATAGTGACGTAAGTAATGCTCGACGCCAATTTATTTCCCCGAAATTCTTGCGTGCCGTTATGATATAAAGACCAGTGTTTGCGTGTGTGTTACTCCAAAAATATAGATCTCCCATTATTCCCCTAAATAATAGCTCTCGCTCTCAAGTTTCTTTCCATACTAACAATCATGTAAAGAAAATTTAATAATCTTTATGTATTTTTGAATGTATTAAATTACGTATACATTTTTTGAATGTATTGAATTTACTTTATTTATTTTATTATTAAAATATTCTATTTGCTTCTCTCTCTCTCTCTCTCTCTCTCTCTCTCTTTAAATATTTTTTAATTCTGAAAATTAATAAAGGACGTAATACCATAAAATTGCCATTGTACTGACAACATAATGTAATATAATTAATATAAATTTTCAGATTTTTTAACACATAAAATATGCAAGTAGAAATATATATTCCGAGTATTATCTTCAATCAAGCGCGATAGGAAGAAATGAAAATAACTACATTTGGAATTGAATGGATGCTGAAAATTCGAGCTTTTAAGCCGTGAGCAGTATTCATTCGATATTAGAATTGCACGAAGACGTCGACCAAGGAAACCTTGATTAATCAGAAAGTCGGAGCGGACGGATTTCTACTGGTTAGACTGAACGACGCGTTTTATCGCGTCGCGTTTATTCCGGCTCCATTAGACGGCGCGACAGAATTAAATCGCTGATGTAATTAAAGCCAATTGAAATAGAGCAATATAAATATACTTAGCAAATATACAAAATATATAAAACTAAATGTATAATAGATGTGAATAATAAAATATTGAAAATATATATTTCTATTCAGCATTCGCAGGAGAGGAAGAGAAGCAAGTAGATTATTTCTGTAAAATAATATTAACATTTAGAAATTTATATCTTTTCCATATATTTGATCATATATAAGGGGAAGAAAAGAAATCAGAAAGATTTATACTAAGCTTTTTCTGATATAAATGACAATCTCGTATTCGACATCAGCCCTTGAATTGACAGCGGGACACAGTATGGGTGCTTTATTTGGTACAGTTTGACATAGTATTGTAGAATCTGACATACCCTCCGCAGAGATCGACCTTCGCGAGCCGATCCAAAGGTCGAGCGGTTGATCCTCGGCCGGATCGTGATCCCTCCAGTCTCTAGCATAGTCCCGTCGAATCCCAGCGTGTCGGCGCGGAGGCGCGGGGGAGTATTGATCGTGAGAGAAGCGGAGGGTGACTGCTCCTCCTATCAGAACCGCCACCGTCAGCCAGACCGTGGCCAGAGCCACTGTCACCCGTGGTTGCATCCTCCTGCAATCAAACGGGTGCTCCCTCGTTATTCCATCTTAGGTGAGCTCTCTCTTTACTGCATTCTGATTTACTTCACTTAAACGTTACGGTAGAATCCCTAATCTCTTAATCTTTTAATACGTCTGAGTTCCTCACATTTTTTTATTCCAATTTTTAAGGTTCTTTGATGTAAAATTTATAATGGTCAGAGAAGACCAATATGAGCGTCAAAGCTCATTCAGTTTTATATTACTATTTACAGTAGTTATAATATATTAGCTATACAATAAAAGCACAAGTAGATACTGATATTTTAACATAATAAAAATAGTTTTTTTTATGTGCATCATATGAATTACCTTTTGGAAAACCGATTTTCTTCGTAAAATAAGCTGTAATTTAAAACGAATTCCAAAGACTTACCTATATGTCTATCATTCAAACGCAAACATGCAAACCAACACGCTCCAAGCAGTACCACTCTCAGAATATACCGCGAAGAATAACGTATTCACTGTAACAACCATCTAACACGCGAATCTTATTCCCAAAAGGGAAAGCAAGCTTGGCTCTTCCTGACTTTGAATCTCAGACAACCCTCTCTCTCGTCACCCCGTTCGCCGAGTTACTCCGGCATCCTTCAAAGGACCGATCCGTCGCTTTGCCGAGAAAGATGAAAGCAGTCACGAGACAGCCTGTCTGTCTACCGCTCTCGAACTACACTCGAACTAGCCCTCTCCTCTCTTTGATTTCTCGATCTAGCTCTTCCTACACACGAATCTGCCGCTACTTTGCGAGCGACACTTGGAGCGCGCCTCTCTCAGCGAAGCGAGAAAACGAACGAGAGAGACGGGGAGATAGAGAAAGGTCGATATCAACGGCGAATCGAGTGATCTTGACACACTGCCCGCGTCAGGCCAAAGTGGCTAAACTTAATACCGTGGCGAAGGAGAAGGCGAGGAAGGCCGTTTGTAGAATCAACTCTCGTGTGTGCATGACGCGCCAATTGACTTCCGCCAACTGACGTCACGTTTCTCTCTCTATTTCTCTCTTCCTCTCTCTTTCCTTTCGTAGACCCGTCAACCGAGTTGACCGAAGGACCACGGGTAATTTCGACTAAACGTCATTGGGGCGATTTTCTTCGTTTCTCGACACGCGAGATGTCACGCGAGGATCAATCGCGGGGTTTTAAGGTGTTCAGAGTAGAAGACACGTATTAATCATCGTTTATGATTTTGATGTTTTGAATGATGTGCAGAAAGTACGAGCGTAAAGTAAATTGTGATTAGAATGGGGATTTATTCAAACTTTCGATATTCTATTGATAATTACGTGATATACTGAGAGTGATCTAGCTTTCATATCTATAACGAAACTTAAAGAAGAGTCATAGATAACTAAATTAATTATATTATTAATTATTTTGATTTATAGAAAACTATTGGAGAAAATTTAAAAAAAATTCTATTCTCACTTTAGTGGTATTAATTTTTCTAAAAAGTTTTTTATAGCCACAAATGTAATGAGAGATTATAATGAGCGGTTTAGATTTTGTCATTGCAGTCAGTAGATCAGCGCGAGTTATTCTTAGCCACTTATTTAGCGTCCAAAGGAAGCGCGGTTGATCGGACGCTCTAGCAGACTCGATATATTCATATCATTATGAAGTCAATTAGAGCAATCACTTTTCTTTTCTTCTATTCGACGGATCTTACGCCACGATTTACTACTAAAATAACGTATATTTTTTTCAATCATGCGTTCTAAATCGCGATGCCGTTACATTGATCCATAAAAGAAATGCAGCAATGCTTTTTTGTGGATATATCGTATCTTTGCGATGTAGCGATTAAGTCAACTTAAGTGAGAGGAATGCGATTTCAAGCAAGAATGCGTGATACATTCTCGAGCACGTAAACGAGAAAATATCCCGGTGAATGAGGATTTATTAGTCGCCGCAAGCGAATACTTAATACATGCGATTTAACGACGGAACGCATTATTTGCGGCGATGCAGCGAAATATAATCGTAATATATATTACGCAGTACGATACATCATAGTTTTTCTCGATAACGGCGTAACAAGAATAATAATCCGCTGACAATCGGCAAATGTATAATTACGGGGGAATACATATTGGAAGACATTATTGCAGGCTATAATATATAGAGCCGAGAATTATGTCCATATCGCAAGTATCTCTAATTACTGGTCATTACAATATAATGCTCGATTGTGCAAGTAGAAGAGTGATTAATTAGTAATGGACCGCGCCTGTAATTAAATAGTCGCAGACTCATGTTCCGGGCGAAACTCTACCTTGTAAACTACAATTACGTTTAGCACGAAACGGGATACATGTTGCAGTTCTGCCAAAGTACTTCATTCGCTTGCATACATATTCACGCCTACCGATACCGATTTATCTCTGCCTTACTGCAGAATCCAAATAAATATCTTTATAACATTGCAAGACAAGTATTGCATTCAAAAGTATTGGTAAGACATTTTTACCCAATGTTTTATTTGATATTATTAAATAAGGGAACGACGAGGACATTATATATTTCACGGATTGTTTGTGGATTCTACGAATTATTTCGTTATGTTTTACTAAGGCCAAATAATTAATACCTTGATATGAAGATATAGCATTTGAAATTATTGTACAAATCTGTGTGTCACAGAGGGTCACGTTTAGCGCTAAATATAGGACATAAATATGGATTGAAGCAGTAATTTATTCCTCCGAGAAAATAGGCTTGCCATGTTCTTACGCGGATCTTCAATTATGAGGATGCTCGCGGCGTCGCGCGAACTTAATTGCACTAATTTTCCTAGACAAGGCAGATTAAACTTCTGCCAATAGTCCGCGCAGTTTCATTTCTCTTTTCCCTTATCTAATTCTGTATCTATCTCACTGTATCTTTTCAATTCATCTTGCATACCTGGGGGCAATGGCGACGACTGGAGTAAACTTTCCTTTCACATCTAACTCTTAGCGTAGAAAATCGCTATATCATCTCTCTTATTGTAAATGTGATCATGATAAGTCGGGATACGATCCTGAAAACGGACACGTGCGAAAAATATTTTCAACGAATGTCGCGTTAATCTTCCACGGATATATTCGTAATTAATTTAATGAGATGTAAAAATGCAAAATGCAAAATGAATGCAAATATCTAGGATGTTTTTTGTGCTCTTACGAATCGTCTTTTGCTGCCTTATGCCTACTTGTTTGTACTACCTTGTAATATGGAAATGAACTGCATTGTGTACCTCCTTTCAGCATTATTATCTACGTCCTTTTCATTTCATTACATTAATAATTGTACATAGAGTGTACACTCTATGTACAATTATTAATATAACTCGGAAACTACTTTTTTTCTCAATTTTTTAAAATAAAAATCGAAAGATCAATAAATTCAGCGATCGATATTTAAATAATTATCCATTTTCTATTGCTCATAACTTGAAAATTTCCCTTTCAACACTTTTATTAATAAAAAATTAACTTTATATTGATATATATAGAAAAGTTTACAAAAATATCTATATAATATATATAAAAATAGTTACTGCTAAATTTCTATTGAAGACTCTACCGATGAATGAAATTCTTAATGTATTCTACAATCCATGAATGAAATTATTCATTATACACTTAGATATTCTGCATTCTTGTTGAAATAACACTTGTTGTATCGAAAACCTCAGAACTCCTATCGAATTGTCGAGTTTTAATGCTGATTTCGCCGAATCCTGAGCAGTTTGTACGAAGCGCGGTCCAGAAACCGTCGGAAAAACGGTCGTCCGGGGATTTGGGCGAGTTCTCGCAAACGAGACAAGTGCGGCACGGTTTATTATGCGGCACGCGAAATCGGATTAGGATCGCGTTCGCCGCGAGCGCATGTGTATCCCGATCGCCGATAATAACGCGGCGCAGCATGGCAGGTAGAGCACTAAAACAGCCGCTAAAAACGACTTGCTCGCTGTATAGTATATATGCGTACACGCTCTCGTCTGCGCTATCGATCGCGCCGCTTTCGGCCTGATTTTTTGCAGATAACGTATTGAAATATTGAAGCTTTTACGCGGGTCTTCTATATACACACGTTGTGCGAATGCGTTATACATTCGAATGCAATTTTTTTGTTTATTAAATTCGACTCATGTGTATATACCTTTATCACGCACGATGATAAATTTTCTCGCCGCGAACGATTGAGCGTCGAAACTTTAATGGCGGTCGTTATATTTCCCCGCGCTACGAGAAAAATGCATAATGTATCGAAAGCTAGCATTAGCATTACATATTGCGTATAGAATGACTCGGTATCGCGGAATATTTTAAGGACTGAATACATGAAGCTGGAGTGCATCTTTCCGGAGTAGAATTTTTGTGAAAAGCAGAATTATGGAATTATTTGGCTCTATTACTTGTACAATTCTTCATCTAGAAAAATTTTTAGCTACTAAAATTTAATATTCATTACTATTGTTATATTAAGATTTATATGGTAGCAGCGCGACAACCAGAGGTCTTCGACATGCACTCTCTTAATCGGGGGGGCTTTTTCTCGGCGGAATCAAGAAAAGTGGTATTAGCATATTAAAGTGTGCCGCGCTGTATCGGAGCGTTGCTGGTCAGAAGGTTAATTGCGGCTTAATAGGCGGCCCGCTTTTCTGCCATTACAACGCGCGAATTCCTTAACGCAGAACGCGAGATGCCGCGCGAAGATTTATTTCCGTAAGCGGCTCACGTACAAATGCATAAATAACATCGATGCGCGCGTTGTAAAACGGAGCACGGAATGTCTTTTTCTCTTTCATCGTTTCGCGTCGGGCAACACGTTGATATCTCCGCTGTGAACTCGTGCTGTCCTTGCAATTGAAATATACAATTGACGGTGCTACATGAAAATAAAAAAAGAAGAAGATAAAAATCTTGGGAGAGCGTGATACTCTAGAGAACAGCGTTGTTAAAATTACAAAATTTGCGATGGAGTTTTGACCTGTACGTGTAGCGCGTACATAAAAATGCACAAATAGCACGGGTTGTTCCGAAATATGTATGTACCGATGGTGTAGCAAATATTCCGAAAGAAATTTGCATTTTTCCTTCCCTGGGGAAAATTTAATCCGCGGTTTATTGTAGATCGCTGAAAGCTCCTTCTCTTTCTCTTTCGTTTTCTTGCATTCTTGAGCGTTTAAATACTCCGGCAGTACTCTCTTAGGGACGAATATTTTTTAAATACGTAATATCGTAGATTTTTAGATCTTTACTACAGTTTTCTTCCTGGCAAGAACTTTTTTTTACTGTAACTCTGATAATTTCTTGTTATAGTTATATTGGAGTCAGGAGACCGTTTTACCATGTAACTTCGCCATGTAACGAGGCGATTATCCACAAAGCAATAACCGTTAGCGACTTTAGTTGTTATTACATCGCATAACGCCATAATTGGACGACGTTGGCAACTTACGAATAACTCGATTGAAATAACGGATATACTTTCGTAATTACCTGGCACCCTCATTCCGACGCTAATCCATTTCCTCTGCATCTAGCAGTCCGGAAATGCCAATTGCAAATTATTTCCTGACCTAAGCGCCTCCTCCGTGTTCTGATTTACGGATGCAAGTCGGACGTTAATCTTTTTCATATACTAAAAATTTATATGAAGTATTTTTTTAAAGAAGAGAGAAAAAATATATATTAATTTTGTGATAATATTTTCCATGTTTAACTAGAGAACAACATCTATTTGGATTTTTTCTGTTGAAAAAAAAAACTACGCGATAATATTTTCAGTGATTTATCGAACCACTGGACTCATACAGACTACATTGCGTATCGCTATATACCGATCGATTAGCGTTTGCGTTAATTAAGGGCGAACGATAATCAAGCAAAAAGTGTCGCCTAATTAACGTGAACGCCCGTATTGCTGCTGATCAGCGGGCTCACCACTGAATACTTATTAATGTCGGGTGATTTGTATCGGATGTGCTAACGAGAGCACTAAAAAGAATAATGATCCCATTTGTCTAATAATGTAATTGTAAAAGTCGCTAGGCAAATAAAGAGTCGCGTTCCATCGTCAATTACATTCCCTTTACGTTCCGAGATGTTATCCAGTCCGCCACTTTGTCAAATTAACCTTAATTCGAATCTCTTCTTTCATCATCGAAAGGAAAGATCAAGAGGGGATATGAAAAGATGTGAGTTCCTTAAATTATTAATAATAGTGACGTTTTAGATATTAAAATAAGACTATATATTGTAGAATATTGGAATTTTTTTACAAGCAATAGATATTGAAATATATCAAAATTGCAAATATATAGAAATCATTTTAATTCGCAAAAAATGAAGCAAGAAGCATAGGTGGTAGATTCTTTTAGTTTACGTAGTGTTTACAAAATATGACTTTATTTCGCTGAAAAGTCGATAATTGGAAAACGAATTATATAAGTGTCGAGAAAGTGTTTCGTTGCTTCTTTTCATTTTCGTCGAAAATTTTATTATTTATTATTACTTTTTCCACACCTCTTGTGGGAAAAGGTGCGAAAACAATTTCGAAGATTGCCCTTACAACACATGATAACGCGACCATCTAAAATCACAATGACTTGTATTAGCTTGAACATTGATGATAAACCGATGCAACTGACTCTCTGTTGGAGAATCTTCATTACTCTTGCTCTCAAACGGCCACTCCGCTTTGCGGACGACGCCTTAATTCTAGATAAACTATCAGCAAATTGCACGGAAAATAGAAGAGATGCATCGAGAGAGAAAGAGAAAGGGAAAGATTGGGAAAGAGATAGTTTTATTGTACCCCGGGGTATGAGGGTAAGATGGGGGGATGGGGGGCAATCTGGATACGCCTGATGAGATTCTATTCTTATCCCGCAGGAAGTTATATTAAACGTCAATAGTGCTTCTATCATTAGGGCTATTATTCTCTTAAGCATTATATATTACGACAGATTTGCACATTATAATCTTCTCGGGCAGGACGGTTTATGACACCACTCATTAAAATTTCTCGTATTCTTTCCAGGTAATAATTACTTTTCTTTTATACAATAATTACTTCTTTACATTACTCTCGTTATCTTTTTATTTTCTTTGAGTATATTAATTAAAATATTTTTTCTTTCTCTCTCTCACTTTCGTTCAGTCACATCTAACCACAGTAGATGAAATTGGATTTGTATGCAACTTACAATTATAATTAAGTAACATGAACGAGTTTTTTAATAGTTGAATAATTAAGAACTCGGCATACTTTTTTAATAAGTATTATAACGAGATTAATTGCGTACGAAGTTTGAATTCGATTTAAAAACATATCGGAAAATCATATAAGAATAGACGGGCTCAGATTAACAGATTCCCTGAAAGGCAATTCCGGAGTTAAATCGTATTTTACGATACGATTCAAAAGGTACGATGAAATATAGAGCAAAGGTCACGCGTGGCTGATGCGAGCCTTGCAGCCGCAGCCACGAGCAGAAATTTACAGCGCGATTATAAATTAACAGAACATTAGTATCGGGAGCTGGCAGGCAGACGCGTTACCTCCCCGAGTCGAGTGTCGGGCGGCGTTATCACGTTAGTTGCGAGCGAGCGAGCAAAATAATTAGAGCGGCCCGGTATATAAGCGGTACGTAGAGCCTATTTCGAACTAACCGGATAACCCTCGCGGGCATTAATCGCCGTCGTCGCTGACGTCGCCGGTGGATGTCGGCCCTTGAAATTCGACGTGTTTACGACGAAATCAGCAGTGACTTGCGACTTCTTCGACGTGGCGCCTCGGCCTTAATCCTTTTTCTTGTCTCTGCCCGACTCGAGAGATAGAATCGTCAATAAATGTTGGGCTTGTGTTGCAATATTCACGTTCAACCTTAAACTTGACCACTATAACACGTGTATGTGTGTGTGTGTGTGTGTGTACTTTCCTTCTTCACTCTGAAGAATTTTATTTTGATGCGTTCACATTATACTGCTTGAGTAGCAGACTTTCAAAAGTATAAAGTATAGAGATGTGTAAATATTTATTTTATATTTATATATTTCTATTTACTTCATAAATTTTATTCATCTTTTTATAAGCTGATTTACATACTTAAAAACGCAGAATATATTATGAAACAAAAAAAGTATCTTGACGTATCTCAGATTTGATCAACAAGAGAAAAATGACGTTTCTAGCTTTAGTCTGATAATTTTTATTTCTTTTTTAAATGCAGATCCTAATTTACAAATTCTTAAGTATAATTTTACATGAGATATTATATTATTTTTATTTATCTGCATTGATCTTCTGTAAGTTGTATAAAAGTGATTTCTACAAATCACATACCTATATGCGAAAGCGTGACTAATCATGTAAGGAAGATAAAGACAATTACGCACAGTGCATGGCAATTACATTTTTACCACATAATCTTTATCATGCTTTTAAAAATTCCCCATTAGGTAGAAAGTATCGTTTGTTTTCTAAGCACTGTTATGTTTCTCGTGACGAAGCAAGGTGCGCCGCTCTATGTTCGCTATCAATGGCTAATTGCTTTAATCACTAATTACTTCAATGCGCGATAAGGTTGGATACTCTTCGTCGTCGCAGACCGGTGCATCGAATTAGAACGCGCAGTTAAGTGCCTCGATTAATTGTATATATATATATATATATATATATATATATATATGTGTCTATATATATATCGTTGCTTAAAATAAAATACACGAGTTATTAACGCCAAGGAGAAATATTAAAAAACATCACTGATATACATTGTTAAATGCACTCATAGTAGCAAAATAAATATTTACCGCTGGCATTTGCTTATAGATATAATTACAATTATTGTAGAAAATAAATAAATTTAATTGTTAAACATAAATAAATTATATCAAATACTTTAACTTCGCCAGTGAGTAGTGAAATTACAAAAATCCTTTGCTGCGACCAAACTGGCTAATATTTATTTAAATAGCACAACGCGTTTCGACCGTGATTCCGGTCCTTCTCAAGTGCTTACAATAAATTAACGCTCGCAAACCACTTTATTAAACACCATGTGGCAGCAATGAGTCTGCGAACTAAAATATATAAAAAAAGAAAAGTAAAATAATAAATTAACAAACTAAAATGACGTACGAAGAGTAAACTCAGGAATAAATTAGCAACGCTTACATGTTTTGCGTGTCGAAGGTGATAAAGGATATGATAAATAAATTATATTATTGAACTTTTTGATGCAATAATAAACCCAATCAAATGTAAAATTAATAATTGAAATATGGGGAATTAATGGATAAAAATAAAATATATTGAAAATAAAATTTACCTTTTTGCTTATTGGTAACTTTTCGCATTCGAATGAATTTTATTTATCAAGTAAATCAACGAATAGTGCTCTAGCTGTAAATATTGATTTAGATCAGTCAGAAATGCAAGTTTACGCACAATTACACTCACGTTTCGATGTAACACGAACGGAGCGATAAGTTGTTCATATGTATTGCGCACACAGCTCATCCAGCCTCGATAATTAATTTTGTTACGTAAGATTCGCGAGACTTGGCTTTTGTTACGATTCTTCGCCGCGAGTTAAAAAGATATTACAATCCCATTTAATTACTACCTTTTTTCGACTTTACTAATATTCTGAAAAGTTGTATTAGTAATTGTTCCTCTCTCTTTCTGAGAAAAAGAAGAGAATACTTGCAAGAATTATTATATTCAATGCTTTAACGTCAAACATTCCATCCACACTAAATAATTTCTTATAGTATGAATTAATATATATTTTTTATTTTATTTATCTTTTGATCAAAATTTGATTAATTAGCATTTGCGATGCTCGTTCAAGATGCATCTTCCTATCAATAATCGATTTCCTACAAGTCTGCATGAATTAATATACAATATAGTGAATTATAGAATCATAAATTGCGCGAAATGTTTTGAAATGCCAATACATTCATAAAGCAATTCTTCGCGACATTAAGGCTCTTGTCGACATTTTACTTGATCCGAATTTGCAAAACTTCCCATCTCCCTCGAGGTACGCCACTATTTCGCGAAAAGCTCGGGGAGCTTTTGCGAAGCGATGTAAGACAGCATTGAAATCGGATTCGCGAATCACCTTGCCGGCTCGCCAGAGGAGTTCATTCGTTCGCATAACGTACAATACGGCTATATTCCCATCGGATTACACGGATTCCGCCGTTTCAGAACGCACGAGTTACCGCAACACGTCACGATCCTTCCGATGATTTTGCATTCTGCCGGAAAAGGGTAAGAACTTAGAGTCACAACGGAGATATACGCGCGATAAAATCTGCCGTACGAATAGCTGCAGTCATTCCCATTCCTGAATCTTCTCGATTTAAAAATCTTTATCTTCGCAATGCAATAAACAGAGCAGTCCAGATAAATCTTTAAAATACTAAATTATTATATGAAATTAGAAAAGATTGAGTATATCTACCTGAAAAATATTAATATATTTAAATTTACATTACATTATAATTTAAAATGTGAATTCATAATTTGTGTTAAGAGTTACCTGTTCGATAATTAAATTTTAAAAAGCATAACTTTTTACATCTATTTATCAGGAAAATATTAACATAATTACATATGTTATAAAAATTATTTAATAATTCTAAAAATGTGAACCTTATACTTTTCTTAATATCTTAAAATAAAAATCTCCTGATTAAGTCATCGATTTATTTTGCTCTGTCGAGGGGATTTGCTGAACCATAATGCATAGGCTAATCGTTCGTGAGCAATTAGAGGGAATTGCACGACCAACATGATGATGTTCGAGGAAGTTCATGGTCGAGTCGAATGTTAATATTACCGCAATCAAGATCGTTTAAATGTTTATCATCACGCGCGCGTTCCTCGTATTATATCGTCAATAATTGTGATATATGTACATTAGCTTGTTAAAAATTCGTGTTTTAAATCACGGCATGTACTGCCGCAGCTAAATTATCTTTAATTCGTCGGAATTAATGACCACACATCATTTTCTGTGTCTAAACACGACGCGCGGACTGCTTGGAAATGTCAAGAGTTTGAATTTTATAGACTAGGAACTGGGAAGAATTAGGAACATTGCGTCAGAACGTCATGAATATACATATGTATGTATATATACATATATTTGGCTTCAAAAAGACACAGTTAGTGTCAGTCTTAGCTTCAATTCATATTCAGAAAGAGAATATAATTTTTACATTTAAAAAGTATTAAGGAAGAAAGCAAAGTGCTTACATTTTTTATGATGCTAAATAGTTTTTATAGTCAATAAATTGCTATTTTCCTGCAACTAAATATATGTAAATATCTTTGTAAATATTATATTTTTATGATATATATTTAATCGCTTCGAATAAATTGCTCTTAACAAGTTACAAACACATTTGTTTAATTGTAAAAAACATTTTAGTACATTAAATATTCCTCTGGTAACTTTTTTCAATCATCTCTTGCTAAATACGATAACTTGGCATTTTAAGGATCTGGACTGCTTCTACAAGTCTATAAGTTGCGACAATAATTTTTCAAGTATAATCTCAAGGAATACTTGCTTTCTCTCTATACTTCGGCAACGCGCATTAATAACAGAGTTACAATCCGGTTAAATGTGTTAATTAAGAGCGCGGAAAACTTAGATAAGTCTGTGAGGGGTGCCGCGCGGAACTTCAAATTAGCTCGTTGCATCCGTGTAGCAAGTTCTAAACGAAAAACATCTTAATCCGCTATCATCACACAAATAAAACAAACTTCCGCGAGAAAATAACATTTTGGTAACGTCTTCTTTTAGTGCCTATTATTTCGGTTTAGCATAAAGCGAATAAATATATAACACTCATTAAAACAAATAACTAAATTATGTATCGCATACGCATATACAAATTATTTCACGTAACAATCTTTTCAGACTGCATTATGTCATCATCGACACTTATTATTTCGATTAAACTCTCCCTTCGTTTAACTTAATAAAGGAACTTGGCCGTTGGGCACAAGATCATTTTGATTCCTGAAATGCATTACTGGGAATTGCATTGAGACAAGGTAGTAAAACTTGATGCAATAAAACTTGATGCAACAGGATCCTCCTGGGAAATTGTCGAAATTGTATATCGAGTGACGTCGCCTAACATGAATCGTTTCTGTTACTTGGCTTCGCGACAGCAGAAATGGAATAGCATTAGAATAACGGGTTACCAAAATATACGCGAATCGTGCTAACAATGTCGCGAGCGATTCGCGACGTTATCGTTATCGCGTGTTATTTTGCCAGGTCACGCGCGTTTAGCGCCGCTTTGCACGCGAATCACGCGTTTTTACGGTAACGAGACTTTCCTTAATAGCGTTTAAGGAGGAAAAACCCATCTACGAAAATCGCTTAGTCGCTCTGACTTTGTAATTACATTTAACGGCGCGCGTTCATGCAACGTCAACATTCACTTTATATGAGTATTAATAGCTAAGACACACGGGTGCTTCAGGAGTTCCCTCGGTAATAAATTCTTTTGCGAAATTAGAATCGATTTTTCTGTAATGAGAATTTCATTCACAATACATATAACCCTTTTTTTAAATTTTATTATTAATTTTACTTTTTTGTTACTTGAGGAAGTTGTCATTTTTTTCTGAGTAGCGAAATAAATCCAAAAGAGACTATCTTTTCTTCGGATAAGATCGCGCAGACGAACAAAACATGATAATGATCTGGAATTTCCGTCGATTCTTGGATATTTCTAGACATCAGGCTAGAGTTTCAGTAAATTATGCAAATTTTTCATTAAGTCGTGCGCAACAATAGATTGTTTAGAGTACTTTAGAGAAATATGTATATATATATATATATATCTGTGTTCAACTATAGCTTAATTCTTACAGTCACATTGCAGTTTTACATTTATTACGATGTTGTCAGCATGCTATGTTTTGCAGCTGCTATGAAAAATGCAACAACACGTGTTGTATGTTCTCTTTGAGAAAGAAAAAGAGCGGGAGAGAGAAAGAAAGAATAATTGTCAGTATGCACAAATTTATAATGCAAGCAAGCGACATGATGTTTCCTTTTGTGCGTATTTTTAATCTAGAGAAAATAAAGGATAACGTTGCCAACTAACGAGCACTGTAGCTAAATTTAAAAAAGAACAAGAGAAGAGACAAAAATAAGGAATCGGTGCGGTAAAATCTAATATATATTTAGGAATTACCTGATAAGACTTCGTAATCATTTACAATAGATATTTCTACAAGGATAAAATAAATTTCGATGAACAATGTAATTAATCACGTTTTCATTGTAATTAGTATTATCAGTGAAATGCAACGCAAATTGTTAATTTTGCGTAGTCTTGCGTTTCTGTTAATTTTACAATGTGATGACGCAATTGCGCGATGGATGAGGATTGCACAAAAGGAAGTTTGATAAAGCAGGATACTACAAGCGACACGTTACACCGCGAACGCTGAAATTGTAACTAAACTTCCTTCCGCATATAATCAACGATGCTATACTACGAAACACGGATCATCTGGAATACCCGTTGAGGATATGGCGAGTATCTCAAGCGAGCTCTTGAGAGCGCCTGTTTATTCATTTGAAAGTGATACATGCTCATCTTTTTATCATTAATATTAATTAAGGAAAGTTTCGAGAGAAGCAGTCGAGAATCTGCAATGAGGTACATCGAGTTGCGGAACTACGATTTAACACAAAAATATTAACTCCTTTATTTAAAATACTTTAACCTGTTTATATATATGAGAGAAAACTAGTTCTTAGTTCGTCAATAAACAGTAGTTTGTCAAAGCTAATGTTGGGTTTTCTCAAATACAAGCCTATAAATATGCAAACGATCAAGACGATCAAATAAGGAAAGGAACTTTTTTTAAATGTTATAACATTCTTATTTATCTATCTAAATTTTAATATTAAATATCTAATATCTTGATCTTAAATTTTAATAATCGGATGACATTTAAAATTAAAAAGATAACTCTGCATATTCTGCATAAATGGGTTAATTCTGGGTTATTGGATTTGCAATATAAACTTTTGTGTGTGTAAACTATGATCCGTATTTCTTAGCTAAGATTTATACAGTGTTCTTTGCTCATGGTAAATTTTTAATTTGCAACTGTGAATACTTCACTAATGAAATCTCCTGTTTGAATAACGTCCACTTCAAACTATTCAAAAGCAAAGTTTACGCTTTCAAAACGCCGTGCGCCAAAACTCTGTAATCTTCAATATCAAATAACTTTCTAATGAATCTGCCAATGAAATTTTCGCTAAAGAAAGATTTTTCATGAGCGAAAATTTCGAGGAAGATTCGCTTCCAGTTGTTTTTTGAATATTTCGTCTTAATTACATTTCAAAAATTAAAATTTTTAATTAGAGAATAATTTTATTATGGCGCCCAAACGACTGTTTACGACGTAGCAAATTTCTTTAAATAAAGAAGTAGGTGATACATTTTTAATAAAAATGAAGAAAGTGATAAATTCTTCACTTCCGCGAGCAAATCATTGTTTTGGATTTGCTTCCAATTAGCAAACGTTCTGTATGAGATCCGAATTATCGGATATCTCAGTCATATAAGGTATGCATGTAGGGTCGCCAGGTATATTGTCCTCGAAATAGATCGGCTTTGTTGTCCTTCCTGTGTCAGGTGGATTGATTTATAGCGCCTACGGGGTATCGAACGGCTCACCGCACGCGCTGCAATGTGCAATTTGTAGTCACGCTGGGACAATTTTGGGCATACGTCTTTCTCACCGTGAAGCAAACGACGGCGCATAATTGCCAGCATTGACTGCACCGGTAACTCAATTCGTTAATGTAACGCGAGCAATAATTAGCATTGATCCAATGTTTGTAATTTTTTTACGAGTGGATCGATACCTTGATTTTAAAAATGTTAACATTTATCTTTAAAATTGAAACGACAACTGGAAGCGGAATATATACAAAGAAATATTGTTTTGAAAACATAACGTCTAAATACATACACGGAGAGAATTTTTTGTTATATTTTACCCTTAAATTCACTACAAACTTGGGACAACTTGGCAACCAAGGAATTTTTAAAATATACAAAAGACATTTTACAAACAACGTTATAAAAATTACCAAGCAGATTGGTAAATTTTGAAAAATTATTGAAATTTCCTAGATATATTTTAGTAAAATTAATCAAACATATTTTATATTTTAATGTAATAGATATTAATATTTTTTATTATGGTAGATATTAATCAGAATAGCTCGCATAAAATTCTTGGTGGTACATGTTGTCCCACAACTACCATGATTTCAGGGTAAATTTTAAAAGAAAATTCTCTCCGTGTACATTTAAAAATATACACATTTAAATCTTATTTATTTCTGTTTTATGAAGCACTTTTAGAGTTATATTACGTTTACAAAAGTCTTACTGGTTTCTCGTCTTTACAAAGTAGCGTTATACAACCTATATTTTCTTGATGCAAACGTTTATACATGTATTTGCATCATCATAAAGCTATCATCATTTTACCGTGATCGTTAATCGTAATCGTTTTAAGAGCAGCCAGTCGTTTAGTAGGCGACGTAATTTCACTTCGTAAGGGAAGCACGAAATTGGGTTCATTACGAGAGCGAATCGCTAATATGAAGTGACGTTCATATCTTTTCAACAATATACGGCGATTTATGGCACCGACAAATTACACGACGCGTTGCGCCGCGCCGGTATTGTCGATTCGTGAGGCCGATTATCTCCATAATTCAAATGCGACGTATCGACATAATGTCGCACGCATTTGTTGCGTTCTCGCGGACGTGGGAGAAGAAAACGAACAGCGACGAGCGAATCGGCGAATCGCATGAAAAGAACGTGCGTTTTTATTTCCGTCTCGTTTAAATCTCGCGTTTAATGAAAACGATCTGTTAAAAATTCGGAAACGGCTTGATCAGATATCCGATGCAAAACGAGCAGCGTGAAAAGGACGATTACGAAATTGAAAATAACGTAATAATAAAATAACGTAATAATTATGAAATAAATATTTTATAGAATTAAATGAAATAATTCGAAAAATATTAAGTTAAAATATTGTAGTGCATGAAACATAACACTACAGGATTCTTTTTCGGAGTTATCATCTCTTGGGTAATTTAATGGGTATTCTTTTAGTTTTTCCATTTTACGAAATTTAGAACCTCACATAAATGTATATAAACAATTTTGAAAACAATTTCTGTCAATATGTCGTAGCACACGCGACGCGAAATCGAAAGAAATATCGTTACGTAGCAGGCGAAAGATGAAACGGTCGCTCGGCATTCCATTTATATCTGAGAAAAATATTACTCGCGCACACGCGTGCCGTGTTTCTCGTTTACGTATAAAGAAAAATTACGAGGGGCGATTCTCATTCGGAGTCAGAGTGCCTCGTCGGTATTCGCGTGTTGGTTCATTTGTCCGTGCCCGGCGAGTGCAATTTACTGCGTTGCGCTGCAACACAAACCCGCGCGCTTGCGAAAGTGCAGTTAACCGTTCGGGTAATTGAAAAAGTCGCCAAATTACACAGTAAAAAATTTTGTGTCAATGGAAGTCCACTCTCAATTTTGTGTTAAAATAACTCATTTATCGTGTTATTTTTGACATTTAGAAATGTTATAAATGTCGATATAACATTTCTAAATGTCAAAAATAACACGATGAATGAGTTATTTTAACACAAAATTGAGAGTGGACTTTCATTGACACAAAATTTTTTACTGTGTAGCCTCATTAAATACACAGTGAACTGCCAAAGGATGGATAAACTGTTTGTGTTATGATAAAATCGATGCGTGCCGTAAACGATGGTAATTGTTGCAAGTTCACGTATCCGAAGATAAATAATTACAAATGTGCGCCATTGTGCCGGCAAGGTAAAGTGATAGGCGGCCAATTTCACGGACGGAAAAATTAATGTACCACAGCGTGGATCGTCTTTTACGATTACGATAGCGGAACACAACATGCATCGAGTTAACGCAAAGCACAAACGGAATTGTATCGGGCAGAGAAGCCGAGAGGAAGAAATGGAACAGTCCGGTAATTACTTTTTCATCGGAATCGCAAATAAAGCCGGAAAGATCGACAGATTACAATCTCGTTCAAGTATCTCAATGGAAAGGACGGTGGCATTGTGGGCGGCGGCAAAAAGAAAATAATCAGAATCGCAAATTGTGATGAGGGTGACGTCAGGACGGAAACGAAAGAACTAGTGATGAGGTCGAATCCATAGAAAAGTTGAGAAAAAATCGTAAGAGAAAAAAACGAAGGAAGAGTAAAAGACGGCCGCAAGAAAAGAGAAAGGAAAAGGGAAAAGCGCGGAGGTGAGAAGAATGGAACTCTATTACAGTAAAAATATGTATGAGAATAAAAGAATAAAAATAAGGTTACGGAGAATGGTTAGGTACAAGATAACTGAATAATGGAAGAGGAAAAGGTGGTTGGAAGAAGGGAAAACAAAAGGGGTGCATTGGATGAGAACTTGAGAAAAATGGTTACTATTAATGCCGAAATATGTATGAGGGGAAAAGTACGGTCACCGCGGTGGGAAAAACAAAACGATTGTAATCAGAATGTCTAGACATCTATTATGGATCTATTCGAAACGTTTCCGAATAGAATAATTTTATTTTTCGTCAGTTGTCCCACTATGGACATTCGAACTGTATCGGAAAATTTTCGACATTTCGCGAACGAGTGGAAAATCGATTCTGATTGGAATATGTTGACAACCAAAACATAAACGGCGTTGTTTGAAATATCTAAGATTGATGCATCGATTATTTATACAGGTATATTAAGCTATCTAAGCCAAATTATCAGAACACAAAAAATTTTATATGGAATTAATTTGCTAATTATTTGCTATTTTTTGCTTTTAAAAGTAATTTCTTTGCTCCAGCTATTAAAAAATTACGAAGGGCTGGATAGCTTAAGATTAAGCAAAAAAATTACTTTTAAAAGCAAAAAATAGCAAATAATTAGCAAATTAATTCCATATAAAATTTTTTGTGTTTTGATAATTTGCCTGTTAGATATAGTTTAATATACCTCATTTATACGCATAATCAATCAGATAACCAATTCATGATTTAGCGATAATAGTGAATGCGATTATTAGTTTAACGCCTTTTTTATAAAAAAAAATAAAAAGATATTATATTCAATTAATATAACAGCAAGTCTTTAACAGCAAGTGAATTAAAATTTGTTTTTAATTAAACTTAAGTTTCATTCGTTTTATTTATTTTCATTTCACGTTTATCGAAACGAGCAGAAAGCCGATTTCGTTCGTGTTTCAACAAGATGTAATAACCAGAATCGTCTGATTAGACACTCGTGAATTGGAAACTAGCGTTCGATTGGAATCGCAAATAGTCATTTAATAAGTGCATGTCCTGAATGGTGAAAGCAGAGAGCAAGAATATAATTGTAAATGCAGGGAAGAAAGTCCAGCATAAGTTATCGCTCAATTTTCTATATATACATATATATATTGTATATATACATATACAAATTAAATATTTACAAGTTAAATATTTTACAAATTAAATATTTTATTAATATTTTTAATACATATATTAAAATA
The DNA here is from genome assembly GCF_030848795.1 of Temnothorax nylanderi. Lineage (NCBI taxonomy): Eukaryota > Metazoa > Arthropoda > Insecta > Hymenoptera > Formicidae > Temnothorax > Temnothorax nylanderi. Next base: position 270,242 of record NW_027249228.1, read on the forward strand.
TTTAATTTAAAAAAGTTAATTATGCAATTAGATAGTTATAGACAACTATAGACAGTTATTATTAACCCTCAATTAGCACACCTCGGTTGGGCCACCTCAAAAACCACACTAGTGCGATTTGGGATTTCGACAACTTTTAACTGTCGTATCTCAGTCATTTTTAATAAAAAAAAGAAACAGTTATATAGTTTTTTATGTAAAATTTCCCTGGCAATCGAGTAGTGTACTTTATTTTAGGAAAAAGAAATGATTTTTATATGAAAAATTGAAATATATAAAGGAAGGTTTTTAAAAAAGTGACTTTTTCATCAAAAAAGTGGTGCGAATTAGCACATGTGTGCTAATTGAGGGTTAAGTTTAATTATTAAGAAAAACGTCAAGTAAATCAATTAATATGCATGAAGTACGTACTTACATGTAAAATTGACCTTATATTGAATGGAATTACGAGGTTAAAAATATTAATTTTGAATTAATATTGCATATTAGATAACAACTAAAAATAGCAAAAAAATGGAAAAGTCGCAATGCAAAAGAAAATAACGTAACGGCAAAAGGGTAGCAGAGAAGTCAAAGTCGGACGAGGGCCACCGTACTATGCTTTTAATTTAAAATACCGTGAAGAACGTTCGCCAATTGATTTTATGCAAATACTGCGGTCGGTCGGTCGGCTGGTCGGCTATACGTGCCCAGCTCAAATAATACTTTCATGGGTAGTCGGTCGGAGTCGGCTTCATGAACGTTAGCCACTGAAATAAAAAAAAATAGAAGTGGTGTAATCGTGCACGCGTTATTTACGGAAGATTATGTATCAATTTAGCGTTATTGAATTGGAAATAATGCAAATATATGTCGCGCTAATTGTGAAAGCGTTTGTATAGTGAAAAAGAAAATAGTGTATTTAAATATAATTTTGAATAAGACTATTTAATGTAAAATACTTGTAGCTAAAAATATTGTAGATAAAAATATTTGTAGCATCTATGCGTTGGCGCTAAGAAGCTTTCTAGAATTAACAAATATCATTACTATTAAAGTTGCAAGAAATATATTGGAGCTTTTTAGAAAATTATAGTGAATATTGCAAAAATTCTAAAATGGATGAAGAATGAAATAAGGAATAAGACTTTATCCAATTACGTCGAACATTATTTTGCACAGTTAGATATATCTCTGCGATATTTCCGCTCCGAATTGGACAATCTAGCGACGTAATATGATTCTACGCTTTCGTCGTTGTTCATATTACGTTAATAATTTCATATGCGACACTGTTGCAGACCGAATGTCCCCGATGAGAGAAAGACAAACGTTTGTCTGTCAGCTAGTATATCGTTACGGACACGTAGACCGAATGACTGAGCGGAATTAGCGAAGAGCGAAGGATACCGTATACGAAATAGTACATTAACGCTGTACAGTGTAATATCAGATATACCTTGCTTGTTCTGTCTCGCTCCTCCCCCTTCTGCCATTTCGCCATTCCTCTTCTCGCTCATTGACAGTACATTTGACTCTCTCCTCGTGTCCTATCCGAATACCACCATGTCCTTCTACTCTCTGCCATTATTAATGATATCATTCTGATGGAGGGCAACCAGCCCCATCCCCCTTAACTCATGTTACACAGCGAATAGGTACACGCGAACACACGCAATGCATTGCAATGCATTGTTGACCGGTATAATAGAGGGACGTGTATAATAGAGAAGTAGCAGTATTTTTCATAGCCCAGAAGAGGGGATGTATTTTTATGACTTTGCAATGTACTGGATGACCCCGAATTAAGCTCTAATTTTCACACTTTTAAACTCGAAAATTTTCACACGATTTTTTCCTCTTTTATTACGCTGTGCAATATGGTGTGAATACGGAGTATTGTATCATCCGAGAAAAAGCATTCTCGAAAAATAGGCACTCAAGGATTGGCTGGGAATAGATCGTATTTTGCAATTGGAAGTAAAACTTAACAATTTTATATGTTAGAAAAATAAATAATATTTTTATCTTATTTTTTTAAATCACAGAATATGAGGTAAAATAACTTTCAGCATTTTATTTCACATCGTGAGATTAAATTGTAGTTATTATTAAGATTTCTCTCATACCGAGTACGGAAATATATATATATATATATGCATGTATATACTTATTTTCAAACTCAAAGCTTGGAACATATTTTGTAGAAATAAACACTTTTTTGTGCATTGTGGTCACAACATACAGATGTAATTAAAACATTTTACTAACCTTGCTCCAAATTGCACATCTCTGCGGCGAGAAACTATTAATATTAACTCCGTGATGTGTAAACCTGATAGCCGTTGAAACGTTTCATTCATTCGTAATACAAAACTTCGAAACGAGATTTCAACGCGCGATTGCGTTTTACATTTTCAGTGGGACACGCGGCTAACAAATAACCACGGTGATGCACGTGACACTTGGACACGTTTTGCACATGTTGATTCGCACGTAAATACAACAAAGTTTGACGAAATTACGTCAATTCAAAGGATTTATATCAAATAATGTGCATTAAATTTCCGAACTGCATTTTTTAATTTTTAAATAGATATCACGTATATGCATTTAATTCTGTATTAAATACCTGTTTGGAAAATAGCGATGTGAAATTAATAATTACGGAATCAATTCCGGATCTGCGGAACGATCTGCGTTAACGCAAGCAAGATATAAAGGACGGGTGAAACAATCGAAAAATTTCGTTAATAATGGAGATTTATGTGTTTGATCGAGCACGGGAAAGTTTAATGCCATGGGGTTAAATTAATTCGTCGCAGCGACGCGACGTATGCCTGTTAAAGGATTATTAAACTTTTCGGGCTTTTCGACTGTTCGATCACGAGGTAATACGTGCGATGAATCTCAATCGGGTTTTAACGTGATAAGAATTTTCCAGCGAGGTATCACTTCGAAGCTTTTCAGCTCCGTCACCTTCGCCAAAAAATCAATATCTTTAAAGAATACGAGATTTAAACATGTCACGATAACAATCAATTGTTGATCGTTCAAATGATCACATATGTGATGATGTATTAAAAATTAATTTATTAGAAACGTTTTAGTCTTCTTTATGACTTGAATATTCATTTTAAATTAATATTTTATTAATATTATTATTTATTAATATTATTATTAATACTAATATAATAATTTTTATTATTGATAAGAAATAGCAAGAGTTTTGTTCGATTGTAATGAGTTAAACATTCAATCGAAGTGTTTTATTTTTCAACATTCTTGGTAACAACTGCAAATTATTTCAATTCTTCGTAAAAAGACAGTTGCGTGTGCGCCTATTGTTGCACATCCTATACAAAAATTAGCACTGATAACATCGAATACCTTCATAAAACTATGTCACAAGCGTTATCGTCGATCGCATCGCGATCGTTTCACGCATTCTGGCTATTCCGAGAAGCTGTTTAATCCGTTCATACTAGATCGCTTGTTTACTGCAGCCATTTGCCACCGTGCTTGAACGGCAACGTGTGAGCATAGTTTCTAGTCAATCTTGCTGACTTTTCTCAGAAAAGCTGAACAGCGCTCTCTTGTAATCCGCCGCGTGCATCATTCTGTCATGTGCAAAACAAAATGATTCATATGTGGTTCATGTACGCGCGAATCACGCCCGACTTGTTTCCATCGTGTCGTGTGCTGAAATGGATTGCGTGGATAGAGTTAACATATGACATACGTCAAATGTAATTTTTTCGCATTATACGCTACAAATATTAAAAAGAATAAGAAGTAGCATATAAAAATGTATTTATTTCTTATTAATTAAATAAAATTTGCGACCAAATAATCAATTATCCTCTAACTTTTAAACGCGCATTGTTATTCAGGACATGAGAGAAAAAGTTAATCCTTAATTGTATGATATTCAAGCTAATTAGCTTGGTTTGTAGTAGGTTAGCGTTAAATGAGATATTTGTCATAAATTGTAAATTGATATTATAAGTTGCGATTTATATAATTAATTACTTTGTAATATTTGTCGAAAATGCACGAGTGTCATTTAGAGCTCAAAGGATTAACAACAAAACAATATTAATTATTCAGTTGTAATTATACACAAGCGAGGCTTTGATTTGCTAATCTATGTTCCGGACAGTAGTTGCAGTAGACACGCATAGACAGTAGTTGCAACAGTAATACGTAGACAGTAGTTACAGCAGTAATGTACAGACAGTGTGGTTACAGTGGGTAACATTCAGGTAGTAGTTACAAGCGGACGTGGTTGACAGAACTATAACAATCACTTTTTTTTTAATATCTACAACTTGTCTGATGATACATGGAATTAGTGAAAAGTAACCACCACTTGGCTGATTCAGAACTTCGTCGAAACGTTGATATTTCATGAACGCGACTATTTAAGTAGGAAATTCCACACATTTCAGACATAATATCAAAATATAATCTCAGTTCTCGCAAAGCAAGTTTCAAAGTCATTTTTCCAATCCTTGGCAAGTGTCAGTTCTGTAACACGATCCGATCCAATCTCCATCTAATGTAACTTGTCAAGACGTTGCAGCCGAAAAGGAGCTGCCTTTCGCGACTAAATCGACCTGAAAGAGAATCTCACCAGGCCTTCTTTACTTAAACAAGACTGCGAAATATTCCACGATTTGTCGTCATCACCTTCTCGGGAGACACGTCTTCGATAAGTGACGAGGCTAATATTATTGAATATCGATTTACGTTGTGCAACGGCAGCGCCTCGTCGTCGTTATCCTATCGGGATTGGCAGTTAGATATCTAAACGGCGATCGATCCGCGCGAAAGTGTGTGGGAGCCGATATCTCGGCTCGGTTGGCCGGATCGATAACACGGAGGAAGTGCAATTAGCATACACGTGATTTCTACGATTGTGCAGCGGCACGGCTGCTACTAAAGCTGTCATTTCCTGGGCACGTACCAAACAGTGTCTGGCGTTAACGGCCAGACGGCGATATCTTCCCGGAAACAATAGCGCGTCTTATTAAATTTGCCACATTTCGCTCGAACATATATAGTAGTGGTCCTGGATTATATTGTAATAATATAGTAATGCACCCCTAAACTCGCTAAAACGTCTCTTATTGTAACAGTCATATTTCTAAATAAAACTGGTAGTAGTGTAGTGTATAATAAAAATGAAAACAATAACCGACATGAAAAATTAATTTTAAAAATTTAATTTATTGATAAAATATTAATAAAATATAATTTTAACATGACGATAATTATGACTTTTATAGTAGGGCTATAATATACATACAAAAATAAAAAAAGGTAACATTTACAATTTATATTAAATTTAACAGATAAATATTGTACATATAAAAATAATCGAAAATATGATCGGAGGCACGCATCAAATTGAGCAATAATTTTTAATGTATAAACGTATAAAACGTTATAAGAACATTATAACGATCCTTTGACATATGCAGTACCAACATTTGAACAATTGATCGCTTCAGAGGCTCATTCAAGATCACGATCATTCAATGACATTCACTTTCGCAGGCGAATCTGTTTTCACATGCTGCCCATGACAATGATATCCTCAGCAAACACGACCGGCTTATCTACTGCAGCAGTTATTACAGTCTCGATAGGCAGGCAGCGCAGCGTCGTCGCCGTCGACAGGAAGCCGCGATGATATTCATTGAGCCAAATGAAAAATTACTTCACGTATTATACGCGAGCGAGCTGGCGAACAAACGCGCGAGTTTGTTTGACTAATTGCATGCGTGATTGAAACGCGCGCGTATCAATCAAAGTCAACTGTGTGTGTTGAGCTCGAATGTCGAACCGCCATGAGACGCGGTAAATGGATATTACAGCCAGAATCTCTTAATTAATTTTCTTCCCCGCTACACTTTTTGACCTCATACAAATTGCAACGATCGATTATACTTTGGCCATATGGAGGGGAAATTGTTTAATAAAGCACCCGAAATTCAATGCAACGTCGACAAAATATCCAAAATAACGTGGGAATTTACACTGAATTCTCGTATCAATTATATCTCTTTTTGTTTAATTTTAATTATTATTTATTTATGATAATTATTCTTTTATGATATAATTTAGTTAATAACAGTTGTTTGAAATTACGTGAGTTTGTTTGTATTTTCGGAAATCTTATTTTTATGAAATCTTAAATTCATTTTGATCTCAAGACTTTAATATTTTACATATATTATAGTATATGTATATATTTTATTTTATTATATATCATATATCTATATACTCTGTTTAAAAATTCCCATATATTTTGAGATATCGTTAATTTGATTATTATATTTACTTATTATTAAGAAAACAAGACCTACAATGCAAACGTTAAATTCTTTGCTGGTCGTTTTATAATGAGCTGATTATCTCCCCTATGCTATACGATTATTTTGCTCGTATTGCTACAGCAGAACGCGGCTTTAGCAAATGACCCCGAAATTCGTCGCTGTATCCAGGCAAATTTCCTGGGCGCTGCGTAATCGTGGATAATTAACCAACCACCATCGCCGTTCGCTTCGAGGCGCCCTACCCTGGTCATACGATTCACCCCGTCACAAATCGAAATTTGTACACGGTGGGTTACCATGCGTGACCAACGTTTTCGGGAATATAGATGCAAATTCGGCAAATTCGAATAATCAAGTCCTGAACGTAAAGCCATATCCCAATCTGATCAGCTTTTTAAGAGTATATGATTTTCCCGTTTACTCGACAGCGTTCTGTAACTGCCTTCGTGATCTCGAATAATTCCGCTGTGATCAATAGTGTATTGTATAACATTAAAAGAATATAGTTTTTTGTCAAGATTTTTAAATCCAATTTAATCATTTGTGATCCTAAATTTCAAGACAACATTTTGTCATTTAAATAGATAGAGATAGATTTTGGAGAGCTTTTAAATGCATTTTTTCTCTTTTACGTGTCGGCATGCTTGTTTGACGATACAAAACGTATATATTTTTAACGAGCTGTTAAATATTGATGACTCGTCAATTGGATATTCGTTAACGAGAATTTGCGAAAAATTGGCAAAATTGGCTTTAAACTTGCTTTACGCACGAATCAATATTGTGTCGAAATTACTTCTCGACATATCGTATTGTATTTATAGCATTCGGGAAATAGCGTATCTTCGTTATAAACGTCACCCGCATCACACGATCGATACGTGAGCATGGACTGCTGTCGTTCGCGCGTTAGCGGGATGTTTTCCACATTCGTTCTGCGAAGGATATACGGTAACATTAAGATACGCATTCCCGTAACGGACGGAGCTATTCTCGGAGACTTGGCATTTCATTGAACACACTAGACTATACGTGCGTTTTACAAACAAGGCGAGACAGATTAGATTATGGGCGGCGAGTCATTACGGGCTTCGGCACCTCCCTTATCACGGCTTGCGGCCGAGCAACTCACGCGCTCTTATCACTGTATGCGCGAGTATTGTAAGGAGGGTCTCTTGTACTCCATGGATACACACACGTTCCGTATGATGTGTTCGCCGGATAAGGCGTGAAATATGCTTTCTCCGGGGCAAGTACGGTTTCCCTCGAAGAATCATTTTCGCCTCGGCAATAAAGACCGGCGATAACGAAAATTGCAATTACACGTAAACGCAATTTCGTTCAATAAAGCCTAAAATATATAACAATTTTCTCTAAAATATATAACTTGTATAACTTGTACACACATTTGTGTCATACATTTAATTCAATCAGGGAATGAAAAATATGCACTTTTCTGAGCAGGTTATTTTATCATAAAGAGAAAAGTTAAATGGCTTTAATGTTTTATAAATCTCGCCTTTGTTAATAAAAGAATCTTTTAGCAAAAGTATTTGACAAGTTTTTACTCGAGGATATCAAGATATATAGAGCTTAAGGAAAAGATTTTGGACAGTGCGCGCTTCGGGAATTATCGGTAAGCTAAAGAAGAGTCCACGCCAAATTTCATGCTTGTAGAATAATGATTTCCACAGATGCTGACCATTTCCGGCACCCTCGACCGCTCTAACGAGCCGTTAAACTTTAGCAATGATCACATCCAAAAACCGTGGATATTATTACCTGAGAATAAAAACAAAAGAGATTTCTATGATTTACGTTACCTGACGAACATTCTCTCGGTTATTTCTTCGAGATTTCCTTAGATTTTATGGAAATTTGTGGATGAATAATACGATGAATTCATTGCTCTTATAAAGTCAATTAATTATAGCTTGCTATAATTATATCAAATATTATTTTGAGTTTTCTAGTAAAAAGTATTAAGATTATTTTTAATTTTTCACCTCATTTTTCGTTATTTTATTTTATTTTTTTTTATGTATAACTCTCTTGTTATTTGCTATATAATTTTTGTAATAATTTGTGCACTTTCAGGATTCAAGTTTTTCCTCATAAAATTATATTATATCATATATCATATACATGTAATATAAAATATTATTAAATAATGTGCAGTTAATAGTAAAAACATTTATGCGTTGTTACTAATGTGTCATGTAGGAGGTATATGTAGTGTACACAGTCCCGTAACGTTGAAAGATTGACGACCATTGTGTGACCTGCAGATGCATTTGGTCAAATATATTTCGCATACGAACTGCGATGTGCAAAACATACGTATAGCATAAATAGTAACGACAAAATGATTTCCCCTCTGGATTGTGATTCACTGAATTTGAGTGAATTTTAATGAATTACAAGAAATGCATTTGCATTTTGAAGATTTGTACATATTGTACATAAAATTCGTTGTAACTCGATTATATAATAACAATGAAAAAGCAGTTCGCGTCGGTCAGCATTGTCACTGCTTCATGTTTACCGAAAATTCATATTCGCCGAAAAGCCCGAAGGTAAATTTGCTCAGAGAGAGCGCGATTTATAGTGTCGATGAAAATACGCAGCATCGATTAAATATACGGGAGAAAATGCAGTTTACTCATAAAACGCATTTATTTCGTAATTTTCGTAAACGATAATTTGCGTTTACTTGTTTAACGCGCGCAGCACGTGCAACTAACTATCGATCGCGCGTTATATGATGCGTTTCTCGTTATGTACATATAACAAGAGAGAAAATATCAGATATTATCTACACTAATTTTTTTTTTATAAAAGCGCAATGTATAAAAATGAATAACAATGAAAAAGCAGTTCGCGTCGGTCAGCATTGTCACTGCTTCAATGTTTACCGAAAATTCATATTCGCCGAAAAACCCGAGAGTAAATTTGCTCAGAGAGAGCGCGATTTATAATGTCGATGAAAATACGCAGCATCGATTAAATATACGGGAGAAAATGCAGTTTACGCATAAAACGCATTTATTTCGTAATTTTCGTAAACGATAATTTGCGTTTACTTGTTTAACGCGCGCAGCACGTGCAACTAACTATCGATCGCGCGTTATATGATGCGTTTCTCGTTATGTACATATAACAAGAGAGAAAATATCAGATATTATCTACACTAATTTTTTTTTTATAAAAGCGCAATGTATAAAAATGAATAACAATGAAAAAGCAGTTCGCGTCGGTCAGCATTGTCACTGCTTCAATGTTTACCGAAAATTCATATTCGCCGAAAAACCCGAGAGTAAATTTGCTCAGAGAGAGCGCGATTTATAATGTCGATGAAAATACGCAGCATCGATTAAATATACGGGAGAAAATGCAGTTTACGCATAAAACGCATTTATTTCGTAATTTTCGTAAACGATAATTTGCGTTTACTTGTTTAACGCGCGCAACACGTGCAACTAACTATCGATCGCGCGTTATATGATGCGTTTCTCGTTATGTACATATAACAAGAGAGAAAATATCAGATATTATCTACACTAATTTTTTTTTTATAAAAGCGCAATGTATAAAAATGAAAAATACAATGTTTCGAAAATTCGCGATAGCTCAAATCCTATGCTATAAAAGATGACATAAGCTTAAAATCCCGCTTAAAATCTATATCTATATCGCAAAAATGTATGAAAATTGCCAAGAGTCTTTATATTTCTCATGCGATACTTCGAGATGATAACAAAGTAACGTAAACCTTCTTATCCATTAAAGTGTAACATTTTGCTGTTAAAGCGCATGTTAGTTTTGCGATTTTCTATTCGCACGATATCATATCTCTTGAAGGTTTTCATGCGCACATATCGACAGTTGCAGTAAATAACGTGAATAGGATCTGCTTATGCTATCGAGGAAATTGAAAATTTTGAATATCATTGCTCAGCAGTATGCACATGTGTTTTCGTGTCTTGCTTCGTTCGCGCTTTAGCTTCAAATTACACTTGGCGCACGTGAATCCTATTACGCGAATATATTGGCACGTGTTTTTTTTTTATTTTTAAGCCTCGACTCTTTCATTAATTTATTTATATTATAAATATTTATATCATTTTTTTACGTAACACATATAAGAATCTCTACTTTATTTTGTTGAGTAAATTTAAAAAATGTAATTTATTTGGTTTTTATCAAGCGCAAAATATTAGGAAAAAATATTGCATTTTTTGTATTAGTTAAATTTTGCTTTCTTTCGAGTAATGAGACATGGTTTTTTTATGCAGCGCGAGCTAGATACCACTGTAGCGTTATATTGACGTAATGTTTTATTCCATAACATCCCTTTGACAATTTTTTTCCTGAAAAATGCACACATACACATACATTGAATCTAACAATCCCGCCAGCTAGATGTAAAAGATATAGAGAGAGTTCATGCTTCTATAACAAATATGCATGTTTTACTATTATAAAACATGCGCACTTTTTTCGAGATTTAAATCCATTCAAATAACAATTCGCAAAAATACTTTTTACACAATTCTCATGTAACACTACTTACATTATTTAACAAGTGTCTAGCATATTAAATCAACAAAGAGATATTTTCATCCGATCAATAATACAAATATAATTTTCTTTCTATTATCGTCTAAGCGATTTGTGAACGTGAAACCGTCTCCGGTTATAGAAAGGGCGATGTTTCTCGAACACAGCCCAGATATTTAGCATTTATATACGTGACGTAACCGCGTTACCAGGCTATACGGTGCACTCCCTGATCGATAAGCGTACATCCCCGGAAGAGGAGGAAGAGGAGGAGGAGGAGGAGGATGGGTCCAAGGCGCGCGAGAGATTTTTGTCGCAATCCGCGACAGTTTGATAGCCGCTCGCTCACGCTCGCGCCCATAGATAGATACGACATAGAGAAGGGGGGACACCTCGTTCTATAGCGCGTCCCCTGCCTGGGGATTTATTGTCGATTTCGCAGAGCGCGTCATGCAATCGGCTCGTCGAGAAAATTTCGACCGATCGGACGAACACGCCGGGCTGTTGATAAGCCGTGCGATGCGCCGTTAATCTGCATGCGCGCTCGTGGTTCAACGCGTGCGTACCGTTCGCTCGAATCTACTTCTCCGAGACTCGCTCGAAGGCAACATAACGATGCAGTGAGGTCGAGTAGCACTTACCTTCCTTCGTAATTTCGAGAAAACGGAAAAAAAGACTTGATCTCTTTAACATTTTTAATATCTCTGTACTTGAGAAGGATAAGCATGTGTATAAAGTTTAAAAATCCATTTCTTCCGGGAAAACATCCAAAAAAATCATGAATGTGGAAATAAATAATACGTTATATATTTAGGATTAAATAAATGAATATAAATGTTAAATCAAAAACAATGAAACTTGTTTGCACTATTTTTAGCGTAAATCTTCAAGATTAGATATTTTTAAATAGGTTTTTTTTTTTCATAAAAAGTATATATTTATTATTTATGACTGCAGCAATTATTTATTGCTGCGTTATTAAATATATTGCTTCAAGTAATCATATTTGGAAACTTTGAAATTACATCTTTAATAATAAAATGTACGCGAGCGAAATTACTACGGATATTGTGGTAACGTGAGAAACTCTTTAACGAATTTTGCCCTAATTATCATGGTAATTAAACTTAATTTCGTAACTTTATTTGCTTTAATTTTGCAACCTAAAAAACGTGCTTCTAATTGCTCTAATCACTTATTATCTCGCAACAAAATAGAGTTTTCTATTGAACGTTCTCGGTTGGATAAATTATAACTCAACAGTAAGTCCTTTCATCGATGCGTTCGCCACAAATAATTGACAACCGAGATTTATAATATTATTTACATTACGATGATAATTCGAGGAGGCTCTGTTGACGCAACTACGAAGGAATCGTTTCACAAGTCCACGATTAAATCTCGCGACCTTGTCAGCAGGGCTCCACGTTGCTGACATAACGACATATGCTCTCAATGACAGTCAGGAACGTCGCTGTGACTTAATAGCATCGACCACTGGCATGAAAACGAACGTGTCAAGCATCTATGAGATCACTGCCGTATTCATCTGTATATTTTTTTGCATATGAAAAATAAACGATTCCAATTCCTGCTTTTATTTCCATGAAAAGCAAGACATACCAATCTACAATTTATATGAAGATAGTCTGCTCATCTTTATCATATTATTTTTTTCTTGAATATCAAGAAAGTACAAAGCCTAATAATATATATCTACATATATTGATATAGAATATAAATTTAATACAATTAAATATTGGGCATGATCTTACTTCTATGAAATCAAAGTAGAATTTTAGACTTTAAATTTTCATATATTACATATTGTGTGTGTCATAATTAAACCTGCGATTAAAGCTGTAAGCACATTTGACTTTTATACATATCATACATTTTTGTTTTGATATTTCTTTATTTTGATTTATTATGTGAATTTATTACGTAATTTATGCAAGAGATAAAAGGTAGACGGAAACACATGGTCTCGCAAAATTATGACGTTCCTTTGCGAAATTGCGGCTGCTTCCAGTCGCATGCGACGTCGTAACGCATGACAGTATTTGTCGCCTTAGGCAAAACGCCACTCTATTGTAATTATACGTTCGTAATTATAGAATCCCACTCATGCGAGAACGAGGGGAGACAGCGGTCGGAAATGCGCGCGCGATAACGACACATCGATAATATTTCAATAAACAGATTCTTTTTTGCGAATCGGAGAAACGATAAGGAGCAATAACTTCACGTGGACCACTTTCTGTTTTGCCGTCACTGATAATTCGCGATAATTGCATGCCGCAAATATAACGTCGGCGGGATCAATCGAGGCGGAAGTTAGCTTATATCGAGAGTAAGATAGCGAGTAATTACCGGCTATTAAATTAGGTAATGATACACCTGGGCACACAACTGGAAACTTTTCTTCTAGCTATTTATTAACCCTTCCATATAGACTTTTTTCTTAGACATTTATAATTTAAAATTAAAATACTGGGACTTTTAACGAGTATTAATTTCAAAAGTAGTTTTTATATAATTAAATTTAACATATGTTGCGGCTTGATTTAACTTGATTTCTCAACCCTCTGAATTGTAGGTTTCAATTTCAGCTTTTTCAAATAATTATGAACATAGACCGTTATTAAACAACGAGTTAATTACGTCGTTTCTCATATAGGGTATTGAAAAAATTTATGTAAATTATAAGCATGAAATATAATTTTAAAAAAGTTTGTACAATCAGTTCAACTATGTTTGTCCTACGGTTTCAATAAAATTGCAGTAAAAAAAACCACGTCATATGAGATTAGAATATCTAAATTTTTTCAAAAGTTGCTATCTATATGAATTATAATTTTGTATTTTAAAAAATCATGTTTTCAATTATTGTGATATTCAATTGTGCTACTGAATGATTTTGTATAAAACTGGCGATTAAGTATATTAGTTCCTTTCGCAGTACACTTTTTATCACGCTTTATCGTGTGTGTCGGATAACCCTGAAGAAAATAAGTATCAGTTTCTTAACTTATGTCGAGGTCTCTCGTATTGTGCAATGGAAAACGTGTAAATATTTGAAAAACATCTTTTAATTGGTTACCCCCAAAGCAATTAAATATCGATAATTACGTCAGCAGGACTATGGTACGCGGGTACATAACAAAATTTCATAGTATCTGTTAATTAACAGTTATTAAATTTGCATAATGCCCTAATAGGATTTTCAATTGATCTCCATTTGCGATAACGTAATTAAAGTGCCCCGTATAAATTCCTACGCTACTATCAATGAGACCACGTTTAATTATATGCAATCATGTGGGACTTGTATAATCATAGAGATTATTAGATCTTTCCAGAGTAAAGTCAACTCAGGTGGCACGTATTATCATCGTATGTTAAGCTCACAACGTCGCATTAAAGAAAAATGTAACAAGAAGAGATAAAACAGAAGTTATATTTTTATATCATTTGTTAATCTAAAGAAGATTTGAACATATAACTTGTGTATAATTTTGAAATAACATTTTACATTTTTTTTCTAATCAAACAATTGTATAAGGCACACTTTACTTTAATTCGACATACTTCAACACACGTTATCATCTTTGTGTCAGAGAATTACTTACCTGCTCGTCAATGGTCAAGATCACCCGCTAACTGATCTCTCGCTACAAGCCCGCTGCTAACAAGTCTCATTCGCGAACACGCAACGTGCAGTTCGCGCGTACCCTTCTTGCTCTCGGTTACGCTCGTTTACGCCACATCCCAGGTGCTAGGACGTGTATTTCTCCCGTGGCGAATTAAGACACGTTGCTCCGAACTCCGAAATTCACTCTCTCTCTCTCTCTCTGGAAATTTCGCGCTGATACCGGCGGCACTGAACACCAAGTCTGCTCGGCTCCAAGGTGGTCCCCCCCGTCGCTCAGTCTTTAACAGCAATCCAATTTGCAACGATCGATGCTACTGTAGGTGGAAGCGCGTCGACCAGTCGCGTCGAAGAATCTCGCAATCTTCCTCGGGGCGGCGAGTTCTGGTCGATCTGTTTCCGAGGAAGTTAACCGATTGAATGGTCCCGACGTGAACGATCGACATTAAAGTGTGGCAATATGGCGGGCGAAATGTTTGTTCGTCGAAGTGTCGATATCGTTCTTGATGTTTGAGAAACCTTGGGAGATTCGTTATTTCGAATACTTGGACTCGTCGAAACACCGAATCGAGGTCGATAAAACGAGGAAGAAACTTAGGAAGCGTGGTAAATTAATCGCGATCAAACTATCCGTCGTGTCGAGATTTCAACCCCACCGTCGAGGAAGGGAGGAATCTTTTACCATCTTTTTCGCGAGAAAAATACGATTTAAGGCGAACGATCGTTGATCATCAGCTGAAAACTTTCCGATGTCATTTGTTGGAAACTTTCGCGCCGCGTCTTTAATCGCGTTCCACGGATACGATACTCACGATGCTCAAGTGTGAAAAATGCACGTTTGCCCCTCCTGGTCGTTCGCGGCCACGCGTTTTTCACCGTCGTCGGCCGAGGTGTCACTGCTTCGACGTGCATCCTCGCGATTTATAAAGCCTCGCCGTCTCTCGTCTCCGATGGCTCTTTGCACGCCGCGTGTGTGTCAGTCTGGCCGTCGTTATTATTCCCCTGCCAAGTGGCCGTTTCTCCCTCCACGCAATTGCGAACCGTTACCACCCACCGTCGCGTCGCTTGTGTTAAGTCTAAAGCCTAAAGCCGGAATCCGGCACAACATTTTGCAACTTACTTTAGTTTACGTGAATTTTTCTGTACGAACTGAAAAGAACAAGAAAAAATTAATTTTTCGATAGAACCGCAATAAATCGTGAACAATCACTTCTTATTTACAGAATAAATGTGAATAAATTATGGATAAATTCATAGCAAAATTCGTAAAATAAGTCTCTTTGGCATTTGCTTAAAATTATCTATTGTTTCATCAATTTATCTTTAATAATACATACGTTGAATAAGGATTAGTTTAGTCCAAATATTTAAGAAAAATCGCATTTATCATGTTACTCGATAAATGATTATGTTGTTGAAAAGCAAATCAAACAAAGGAATTTTGTTTTCATATAATTTAGGCTTAACGGATGAGTTCATCCAATCTATGAAATGATTGACGCACTATGCAATAGACATAGTGACAAAAGAACTGTAGACATTCATTTTAGGAATCGATGCCTCTGACACTGGTTAACCTTAATTGAAGTTAACTGAATTCGTTCTCTCTAGATGATCATATCATGTGTGACACGAATAGAAAGATATGGTACGCTGAGATTAGAGTTAATCAACATCGCGGGAATCGACAATAAAGAATGTGTCATATATATGTAATGCAGAACATTGACGAAGGAGAAAAAAAATGCATAATGTTTATTTAAACTTTTTTATTTATACGTTTATAAATGAGCAGTGTGTGAATCTAAAATTTAATATTTAAATTTAATATTATGAAATATATCTATACGACAGAAAATTTTGCTGTAACATTTTTTTATCGTCTTTCTTTTCTTGAATCGATGTCTCTTATTACACGTATGTACTATATATTTTTACAGTCAATTGTCGCAACATTAATTAATTCCAAAGCTTAAAATTAAGTAATTATGTATTTGTCGTAATTAATTTCATATGTATAAAATATTTGGACAACAAAAATTTCCGCATTCACATGTTTATAAGCGGAAAATACCTAGAAATAGTAAATTTTCTTAAAACAAAGTTAATGTTTGGATTATCTTTGCACGTCAAAGGCTAGCAAGAGATTTTTCTCATGAACTTGGGAGCTTCTTATCTCAACCGTGGAAAAAAATGATGACAAAAGTTTCAAACAAGATGGTTTGTTTTAACTTCTTCTTACAATCTCGTTAACATATAGAGTAATAATGCGCTTAGTGACCTAATTTCGCGATAAAATTTTTATCGAAATAAAAGAGTTTGTTTATTTTAACAAGCTTTTTGGTGTATTTTGATATAATTTATTTTCATGATTTTAACCATTTATTTATTTATTTATTAATAATTTATTTATTTGTGTGAAATGAAACGAAAATATTGGCTTGCTTTTAGAAAGATTCAATCGAGTATATACGGGATGTAATTACAAATTTTGTGATTTAATTTTAATTAACTTTCTGACACTTCGTACATGCTTTAATTTTTTTGCTGTTTAATTTAATATAAACAGTTATTAATTTCGCTGCTTTGTCACGCTCCACTGTGTGTAGTTAATGAATTTAATTTCGTTGGACTACAATCATAATCAGTTAATTCGCTCCACACAAATACGGTCCATCCCGCATTCAGCTGCATGCTATTCAACATTTACTTTAAACGGGTTGTTCTCAAGCAAATATAACCCAGAGAAGCGGACGATTACATATTTTACTCTAAACGTGCGCAGCCAGGATATAGTTCATATAGTTAACTTTTCGAGATAATAATCTAATTTTTATTGCTCGTTGTCAGAATTAGACATATAATTAAATGTTCGTTTGTACGCTTGAAAATGCTTATTTCTGTTCTGGACAGAAGAGATTCGTTGCTGCTTCCTCTTGTATTATACCGTAAGGATAATTTATCAATAATTAAACGAAACGATACTTGAATGCTAGACATTGAAACATCATGCCACTCTATTAAAGGAATACACTAAATCACCGATAGAACCGAAGTTGCCGGGTAACTCAAAAATCCGATAACTCAATCTACGAAATTGGTTGAGAGAACAGTTCGTTACGAGTAAGATGTAATTTGAGGGCAAGGAAGAAGTCAAAGGTACAAGAGAATTGAGTCAATCCTAACATTTAAATAAAATATATTGAAATAACGAGATTAATAATCGAGTATTCACTTGAATGATTTGCTTTCGTATGACCGAGGACAATCACGGGCGTGATAACAATGCAATAAACGAATGTTAACGGCGATGTTAATGGCAAATCAGTAACTGCAGAATCTCGCAACAACCAAATGGTAAAAACGTAAATTTTTCTGTACGAACTGAAAAGAACAAGAAAGTCTAAAAATTAATTTTTCGAAAGAACCGCAATAAATCGTGAACAATCACTTCTTATTTATTACAGAAATTTCAAGTAGCTCGGCACACACAATTCACGCGAGTAGTACGAACTTATACTTCGATAATACACAGATAAAAATATCTCGTGTATTTTGATGAACTAGCTAGAATATACATAATGACTGTACTGTGTGTGCGTGGTGTCGACGACTCCGAAAGAGAGGGGTGAACTTTAAATTCACGGATGCGATCGAATGGGGCAACGCATTTGCCGATCTTAAATTTTAGACGATTCTGCTTGCGAGATCTCCCACGTAATCATGGTTAATGCGGAGTGTTGCCTTTCCCTTCGCTGTTCTCAGCAGGTTCCGCTCGTGCCTCGGTGTTCGTCGGCATCCAGATTGCTGCAAGATAATTAATGCAATAGCAACAGTATCTATTCGAGCTAAATGCGAACGAAATTGGAAAAGGGCGATACAACCTGCGCGCTTTGTTGAGTTCCCTGTTCGTTCCCTTGACGACTGTAATTTCCTTTACACTGATACACTCCGCTGGTCGAAAAGGATGTCGTCGGATGTCAGCTTACAGTAATCGTCAATGTTTGCCAATCGCGCTCTTAGGAAAAGAATTAATTGCGCAAAAAAGAAATCGCAGATAGCGAAAAGTTCTCTTCCGAGCTGGAAGGATGCAGGATCCGATCCTCATCTCTGCGGTTGAACCTTGCGACTTTTGTAACGGACGACCAAATGGCATCATTCTACGTGACATTTTTTTTTTATTTCAGTTTTTTGTTTCAGTTTCTACCGCGCGTATGGATGTTATATCTTGCACTTATATTTAAAATGCAAATTTTGTATTCCCTCTGCAGTCGTGCGCGCTGTTGCAGCTTCTACTTTTGCACGTTCTGTCAGTAATTATATCGTTGCGCAACATTTTTTTCGCTCCGCTTTTCTGACATTCTCCTCTTCCGCGAACGAGGAAGCTCGTCGTATCCGTTATCGCTCTTCCGTCTTCCCCGGGCCGAGGTTCGCTACGATTCTCTGTTCTGTGATGGCGAGACAGTTTCGGAGCACGAAAAGATAATGTTTCGGTAGGTGCGCATATGCGGCCCGACGCGTTTCAGGGCGAACAACGGCGCGATAATGTGTCCAGATACTGCAGCCGACTGAATTCGCCTGCGCACGGGCGAGCGCCAACGTCGTCCCAGATGCAGAGACGGAACATTAACGTAACGCGAGCACGTCGACACGTTAAATTTGCACGTGAGAATGCATCTGTTCGTACATGTTTGTGTGCGTGCGTTAACGATCGCGCCAAGTCCGTTGATGAAAACGAGTATGCGCGAACGTCGGTTTGCGCGAGAACCACACGGTAAATTAATTAATTAAACCGTTTGTTAACGGAATAATTAACAGGTTATCTAGCGACGTTAGCGAACAGCACGACGCTAACACAAATAGATTGTTTATTACTTGATAGCCAAGAAAATTCGCGTTATTACATATTGCATATTTATTAGGAATTATTCTTGTGACATTATACAATAATTGTATAATACATTGTCGAATACTCTGCATATTACAAATACTTTTGATCGATTAATCCAAACCGACTCCATAAAAGTCACAAGTCAAAATCAATCTTATCTATATGTTTTATTGGGCGCTTTGTTAACAGTAAAAGATACATTCTCTTTTAATTATTTACGGTAATAATTTGTTTAAATTTAAAATTCTATTTATCAAGAATTGACGCGATCGAAGTTCATAGTCTGTACGTCACACGTGATTCACGATCTCTCCTGTGAATTCATCACTCATGGGGAAAAACGGCCGACGCGATCTTCTTGTTCCGCTCACTCTAAATAATTTCGTTATCTCGTCGAACTTCGAATTAATTCCGCGAATCGCGGGTGCGCGGATCGACCGCGGTCAAATTAATCTTCACCAGCGAAGGAAAATAACGAGTTCGGTATTGTTGTGGTCGTCACTGCATCTGGCCTGTCGATACGCGAGAGAGCTGCGGCAAACGTGGGCACGTCCGCCTTTTTATTTTCAATCGAGAACGCGAATTGCAACCACACCAGATTTTCACCGATCCTCTTCTTGCGTATTAATGTGACACCGATCGTAAATCAATCCCGCTTTCAAATTTGGACAGTCAATTTATCTTTCAGTTTTCCTACATAGCATATTTTAAATTTGCCAAGCCGGATTAACAGATAATGCATTACAGGTGTGAAATTAATAATATTGAATTTCATGATAAAATATGAATGACTGCTTCTAAAATGAAAGATCGATTACATCATAAGAGTCTAAAATACAGTACTGTACATATTAAATACCCCAAAAACCTAGATTTATTCAATCCATATTGGTCTATATTTAATATCAGAATTATATTATTAATCTATGACATTTGCCGTAAATAATGAATGTTGCGGATATCAAGAATGAAACAATGGATCAATAAAGGATTGGTGATGGCATTAAAGAATTAAAACTAAATTCACACTTTGCGATATACGTCGTATTCCGCACAGTATCGATGATCGCTTTATCCATAAATTCTTGATCAATTCGCAATTTTCCTTATAAAGCTTTTATCAAATGCTAAAATTAATATTATATTAAATCTAATAATATATTGCATTAAATCTAAACATTTTTGTTTTTGTGCAAAGTTTTTAGATTAAAATTTATTTACATGAAATATATTATTTTATTAATTTTAAAAAATAATATTTTTTTTTCTTCAAAATTATTTATGTCTTTATATCTTAATCGAGAAAAGATTTACACTATCTTAAACAGTCTCATAGATGAATGGTGATGCTTATATATATATATATATATATATATGAAACATTCCGTACTTGACTTTGATCTTGATACATTTGCGTTTCGAATGAACCAGCTAAACTCGAGCCATTTATTTATGAATTTACATTGTGTAATCCCGACCTCAGTTTGCAATCGCGGAGTTTAGGTTCAAGGGTACGTTATACAAATATGGGCGGCAAAAGAGCTCGGAATGATAGAGACGAACTCGATTGACATGCATCACGCACTATGTATATATAAAATGATCGTGCGCATGAAATGCTTATCTTGACGAAATCCTAACGAAACATTATGTTCGTCGGTAATTCTGTAATCGTGATTGCACTCCAAAGTATGTCGGACTATACATATACATATATGTGTCGATTACTGATGTGTTTTACTGTGTTACTGTAGGTTGAAGTTATATTTATCTCGACAAAGGCATTTTGAAAACATATACCGACGAATCATTAGATATTATGTTATTTATGCTATTATGTTATGTTATTAGATTTATATTATGTCTTATTGGAAATTTGTGTTATTGATCGGTGTATAAGAAAAATTTTTAAAAATTAATTAAGAAATATATACAGATAAAGACTTGATAATAAAAAGATAATTAGAAAGTGAAACCAATTTAAAATAGAAATTGTATTTCTGCAAAAACTGTAGATATTTTTCGTCGACGTCTGGAATTATGTATTTATTTTAAGTATAAAGCCATCACATTTTCGGCAAATTTGCAAGTGCGTAGAATCGAATTGTTTTTGCTATTAACAACGTAGCGCATGGTTCTGAAGCAGGGGCTTGTACTTGTGAGGATTCTCGTTGCAGTCACAAAATGCATCGACCCGAAACGCCACGGCACGAAAGCAATCCACGGAATTTAATTAAACCCCGTGCTTTTTTTCGAGCACGCGCGTCTGCGTGCCGACTAAAGTGGATATGTACCACGAAGATTTCTGACCTCAAAGGCACGATGAACTTAGCTCCAGAAAACGGGAACTTTAAACGGGATAAACCTAATTATGGACCTCACTTAATTAAACTGTGCTTCTTAATTACGCATTCTTGATGACTGAAAATCAAAAGTGTCGTTATATATTGAGAAATGAGAAATGTTAATGAAAAAATTTATTCTTATTACAGTTTAACATTTATACGAACTCTGTTTAGTAATGAAGTAATAATAGAAATTTTACATTGTATTCAGTAATTTAATGATACATTTATGCATGGAAAATGAAATGTCATAATTATTTTGTATCATTATAATATTCATTCTGCTGCCATTATTTATTATAATTGAGTATTGATAATTATATTACCATAATTTATCTATAAATATTTATTACAACTAAATAATTAATCAGTAATTGATATTATAAAATTACTTAATTCAAAAGTAGGTACATATTTTAATATATTCTTTACATTTTGCTAATTAATTTACTCAAAAACTCTTAAAGAATGCAGTGAGATTTTTTTAGATGATATAAAAGTATAAAATTTATGAATTGCGTTGAATTCTTGTTTTGTCGACGTAGCTGTGTTGAACTTCCATAGAAATTATCGCGATAGTAATTTACAAGACCCGGCTGCTGCATTATGGAAATAAGCAGATTGATCACGTTTACTTTTATAAGGGTTTTTTTCATGATGTCATTCTTCTGGGTACATAAAATCATTAGATCATTCTTCTACGATCAAACGGAAGAGAAATATGTTTCGCGAATATACGCAAGTTGTATATTTTTATTTTTTAATATATTTTTGAACACACAGTATTATAATTTAGATCAAATGCTAATTATGTTAGGTCTGCTAATTCTATTTTTATTTTACAAAGTTAAAAAATATTTTTTAATGACGAAGATTTAATATAATTTTAAAGAAAGACAATATTAAAGTTGCATTCTGATTAGTGATTACAATTATGCTAAATTTTTCTATAATATTTATTTTTAACTTTACCGACTTTTATTGTATGGTTTAATCTCTTCTTTCTTTTCAAGAAAATTATGAAATAAATTTAGCGTATATCTCGGACGAGAGAAAAGCAATTTGGACTTCCGTTAGTCATGTTATTTCCTTGAAGTTAAACGAAACGCAAGTCATTGTCTTCGAGAGTCAGTTAATTCTGATTTCTTATTCTTCCTTCCTCTCAGATTTCTTTGTTGAATTAAAAGATAAGAAAACCTACGTATTTTACAACTACATCATTATATGACTAAGGACGATAAATATGCTGTTTTTGCATTTTATCAAGAATTATAAAACTTATCATTTTTCCTGGATATATTATAGGTTACTAAAATTTTTCTTTTGTTCCGACTTTATTAACCATAATGAGTGTAACATATGTGAATGAAATTATTTTAATACTAATGGAACATACATGGCAGATTTTTAATGCAAGATCATTTTCAGTTTAACATTACAAAATTTTCTCCATTCTGTTCAGTAATAAAGTAATAATATAAATTTTACATTGCACATATTTAAAACGTAATATATAAAGATATATTATCATTAATATATAATACAAAAAGAAATTAGTTAAAAAGATAGACATATAATATAAAATAACTCAATATATAGATTTCTTTTTGCGATATACTTGATTAATATTTGTGTTTATCATATACATAAATAAGTCAACCAAGTTGGCAAATTTTCAGGGCACTTATATTTTCTCTATATACACAAACGCATACACGCACAGATTATAATTATGCTTTCAGAATTTACGGCACGCATGTTACACGTGTTATGAATCGCTAGTGTTAACCAAAATTGCCGCGATATACCCTCGCGAGGCGAGCCTTGCACGACTTTGTGGATAAGTCTGGTGAAATATTCTGCGGTATAATTAGACGGTAAATTCTGTTATATTGTGTGCGGTCCTTACAGATTTCATCGGACGCGATTACCACAATTGCCTATGTAAACTGCCGCTTTCTTCGCGAAACGCTCTATTGTTCCGCGTGAACGAATGAAATACTCCCGTTTGCTCCCACTTTTATAGTATAATGCCTACTTTTAATAGTACTCAAAATGGCTCTTTTTACGTGCTAATATTTTTATATGTCTCGCCGGCACGTTTAACTCATTCCGTTTTGTTACGTCAAAGCGATTTTTAATTAAACCGGTTGTTTCAACAAAACTATGTTTTAACATCGTAATTACCATGTCCGGTTTAGCAAAGAAGTTATTTTCTCTACGTGTTTTGTGAATGTGAAATATCCCTGTGCGCGATAAATTACCATAATTTTTACGGTTGCTAGAGCCGCGTATGTTCTCATAAAGCGGCGCAAAGCGACGGTAAATATGAGAAAAAAACCATTTTTCTCCTCTCTCTCGACTATACATGGAAAGAACGGCTTCGCTGAAGTATCTAAAATTTTAGCTAGATATATAGATCTGAAAAGAATTGTTAAACTATGTAAATAATTATATTGGACGTGCAAGCTTATTACGAGAATGTTCAAACTTTTTGCAGCATTATCATTATGCTTCAGTATCCTACATAATTATTCTGATTTATTCCAACATAATTATTTATAAATCTGTATCTAATTTAATTTTTATATATTTCAACCGTTCTTTCTGTGCACGTAGTCCGCGTAGTTGCATGTGATCGTGAGTACATATGAACGTAAAGTGGAACATTTGGACCTAGATCGATATTTTTCTGTATAATCATGTCTCTAATTAGTTTGTGAGAATGAGACCTTGAGAAAAGGCAAAAACTGATCAGAACGTTGCTGTGATAAGTGAGAGAATTGCGAACGCACGAAACAGGTTCTTGATTATAATGATTCGATACGAGCATACATGGAGCATACTACAAAAGAACTTTGTGTATCCTGCAATAATTCACGATCGTAATTATGTAACGAAACGTTGAGGAATGATTGAGCGAGGAATGTAAATGGTTAATCGATTGATGGTTAAGATAATTCTTCATACGCTTTTAATGCGTTTAAAGATAAAATCGCATAGGTAGAAAAACTTAATGTAAAACAAGAATGTTCTATACGTATCAGATGAAAGGAATAAGGTTCTACATAAGATGAAAGGAATAAGACAAAATCGCATGTTAGAATCAGGCGTCGCCCTTAAAAACGCGGAACAGTTCTCATCCCGTGAATTAAATTCGCATAATCGAATTATCCGATCTTCGGCTCTTTTATTCTTCTCGCTTCTCTCTGCTTTCCCTTTTATTATCTTCCGTTTCCCTCCCCGAGGGACCAAAGGACTCGCGCCTGTAAGCAGGATACGGAGGGAGTCGGCGCGATGCAGAGACCCGTTGTCTGTTCCGATTCTAATTACAATAAAGCCGACTTTAATTGCGCGACAGGATTCGCGGAACGCAATAAGAACGCCTTTTTATGTCCCTAATAGACAGGGCAAAAAACGCCATCATCCGCCTACTCTCTTCGTCCTGAGTATTATAATCCCTTCCGTCGAGATATAACGCGCGGGACGAACTACGTTTCGCGGCACGCCGTGATTCATCGTCAGTGGCGTTGCAAATGTTTGAGCAAACCGTTATCTCGAGAGACCACCGGTCCGCCACCTCTTTTTTTGCCCGAACCTCACCTTTTTATCTCGACCTCCTCACTCTTGTCCCACCCTCGTCTCTTCCCAGCCTCCGTACTTTATTCGCCGCGAATTCGTGACCGACGAGAGCTCGCGGGAATCGTAAATCATGGATATTGGACGGCGTCGATTCTTCTGCCTTTCGCTCGGATCACCATTAAAGGGATACTCGATATACGCCACCCTGCGATACGGCGAGGTGGGATTGGATCGTTTTCACGCCTCATTATCACCGACTTTGTGCACGTGCGGCTTCGGCATGTCGCGTCGTGATAACCGACAGGTGTTAGATGACGATTTTTTGTGGCTATAACTGTATTTAAGTATCCGAGGCTTTCATGAGATAAGTTTGAAATAAAATTTCACCATGCCATTGAAATTTTTTGATGAAGAAAAGGAGAGGCAGAAGAAAGTTATGACATCGTAGATAAGTCTCAGAATTGAGATAGAAAAGGGTTATAATAATAGATCTAATTTCTCAAAGGAAAAATGAAGAATTATCTTCTGTTCATTCTTTTGCTAGTTAATCTGTGAAACTGCAAATTGCTTGTAAAATATACGAGTTAAATATTCATCTGTCTGCAAATAAAACACTTCGTGAACACTTCGGTAATTAAGGAGACTCGGTATCATAGTAAAGCATGGAGAAGGATATGCTTGCAATTAAAATCACGGTGACTCAACAATGACGGAATCATATACGGAGAGCGCAGTAAAGTTGTCCCGAAGAAATCTAAAACTCGTCGAGGTAATCACTATTAATAATTGGCAAGGATTAGTCTTTATAGTTTGCGCGTAATATAACCTTATATAGTAGTACATATGGGTGGAGCCCGATGTGGAATGTATCATTCACACACAACTGCGCAATGTCTCAAAACAGTTTTACAACTCGGAATAATTCCGCAATGTGCATGATTGCCCATTCGTTCGTGACTCGTGACAGTCATCGATGCAGTCATTTAGATGGCGCGTATTTAGATCGCACAATCGCGCTATTCTTCTTGATGAACAGTAATACAGAGTGTTTCAGAAAGTGGAGTTAAAATTGTAAGTTAATTAAAGTTGGTGAGATTTTTTTGTCGAGGCAACAACAGTTTTTTTTTTGTTGTATATTGAAAGTCAAGAGTTTCTTACAAATTAAGCTTGATAGTCGAGAGTAAATCATGGGATCGTTTGCTCAATTCCAAGTATACTTCTAAAATATTGAATGTTAAGGTTTGAAGATTATGAAAAATGATACTTTCTTTTTAAGATTTTTACTGGACATTCATATACTTAATTTCTTTCTTAATTATAGTCGTTTACTTAGTGACACAGTAGGGATATTTTTGCTCTAATCTATCCGCATTCTTAGACATGTCAAGATCATGCGTTCAAACTTATCAAACTCATTTCGTGAGAAGATGACGTCAGGTGCTTCTACGTATCGTGATTATTTCAGTAATTATCTCGTCTCATTTAGATAAAAAATATTCTACAACATAAAAAATGCTTAAACAATTGAATGATAATAAAATATCCACGAGAGATTTATTATTTATTTAACCATTATTATTATTTACTGCAACGTTTAACATGAATTGTCATGATTGACAATTGATCGCTTGTAAAAATTGTCACACAATTTCTCGAAATTACCTTGTGTAAAAAAAAAAGAATATTACATGACCAATTTTTCCGACACTGCACGCGATTCGGTGGGTAGAGAATCGGGGATTAATTGTTACTCGCGCGATAGAATTCCTACTCGGTTTATCGTACGTGAGCACGATCGAAGCTTCACTTAACACTGCGCCTTTCAGCAATAAATTCAATTACTTTATGCACACAGACAATGCGTAGTTATTTGCGATTTAATGGTTTGAAATAGAATGCCGTGCATATTTGCGCGATTATCTGTAACCGCAATCGCGTTTATAGCGGTGTAGATCTACCTCCGAAAAGTGCCAGTTTGCTTTCAGCGTTTGTATAAAAATTGTCATACAATTTCTCGAAATTGCCTTGTGTGTAACAAAAAAAGGAATATTACATGACCGGTTTTTCCGACATTGCTGATAAAAGTTTCGGCAAATTTGCAGCGTCGTGTTAGCAGAATTGAAATCGGGATCTCCAGCGAGAAGAAATTATAAATTCACGAGAAACTTTCATATTGAGCGGATAGAAATTTTCTTCAGGCAGGATGCTGACAGCGTGACACGCATACATGCATCTTATGCGATAAAGGTGATTCTGTCGATACTGCTTGTAAAAAAATCACTTTTTTGCAGATACTGAACACCGATAATTCATCGTTTGCCATTTATCATTGCTTACCAATTTGTTTTTCTTCAGCCCACATATTTCTCTTCAAACTGTTGTGAAAGAAGAAGAAGAAGAAGAAGTATCCTGTTAAAAAAAATGTTTATATATTGTTTGTTATATCATTTAACTTCGTAAACTGTTAAACTAATTTTATATAGTATTACGTTGTATAATATGAAAGCGATACAATATAAATTTCTAAATTTGCGGAGATTGCCGCTCTACGAGACAAAACTCCGGAAAGATTGACGGATATATATCCGTAATCCGTACTACCGTATCTTATGAAATGAATAATCCAGCTTGTGTCTCATCCCGTTTGTTCATATCTGTCTACAGCTATTACTTAGATTGTAACTACTGCGCGAAGAAAATTGAGGTGTGTCCGGATAATCTGGTTTTTCCACCGTGATATTATTCGACAAGAGAAAAATCAGTGTGCCGGGTATTTCGTCGAGTGGGCGGTGCACGTCGGTGTGGAATTACTCGATAGAAGAGACGCTCTTCGATATCTACCTCGACGTATAAGGATACAGTGCCGTCTTTCAACGTGGAACGAAGCCCCAGATTGATGACGTTTTATCTTTTGCTTCTATTGTTATATCTTTGTTACGTAATTACATAGCGATTCGAATACATCATCGACTGACAACATCGGCTGAATTTTTCATTTCCAACTTGTCGTGGATACAATATCATTTAAAGCAATTTTTACAATTACACATACACATTTACGATTATATATACGCATGTGCCAAGAGGGACTCGATACTATCCCGCTGACTTTAATTTTCGATGCCATTGCATAAATATAGAAGAAGCTATCTCTCACATTAATTCTCGCGATCATCAGGAAACAATACAGACATACAGAGATCAGTATTCATATTCATAGCTTTGAAATTTGAATTCACCGAAGTTATACTGTTGTAAATTTTCGGGGCTTCGAGGGTCGTATTACGAAATACTCGGAACATTAGAGACCTCGAATAATTCGCCTCCGGGCCCTCGAGGCTAACGAGACGCGGCTGCGAGGACCGACTGAGGAGAAGTATCGGGCGAGGCGATGTATCAGACGTCTCTCGTTTATCTACATCCCGTGCAGAGCTCCACGTCCCGACACGTAGCCACTCGGAATCTGTCCGATAAATCCGTGACTCCCGCGGAACTTTCTTAACGACCGATCGGCCGCTATCGGACCCACCGCCGCCGCCGATCCCCTCAGGCGATCGCAATTTTGCATCGCAATTTCATCCGTCGGAGCGAGATCAAACGTGCAGCCCCGCTGAGTTTTGTTAAATAAACCAAGTCTTGGGGCTCGAAATATTCTCATCCTCGTCGAAACACTCAATTCGGAATTTTTCCAACGGAATTTTCAAACAATATCTTTGGACCTGCAAAAGAGTTTTGCCTGGAATGAGCGAGTTATAGTGAGTTATAATGAGTTCGAAAAGCGTTCTCTGAATTTTTATCACGCGAGAACGTGATGTCGTATTCAGTTTTAAACGATGAATTTTCTAACGCAGTTGAAAGCTCTTTTCAATTAGTTTTAATATTTTACGGTATGCTGAAGTTGAAAGAATGCACAGAACTTGTTCGAGAGGATGCAATATCGACGGAAGAATATTTAAAAAATACTAAATTAAAACCTCTTGAGACACAGAACTATTTATTTCGAATATACAATAGTAATATAATATTTAACAATTTATTTTAACAGATCTATATATTTCATTTAAGCTTATTTATTACTCTAGGAAATAAACAAAAAGATTGGAAAATTCAATATTCAACATCGATTACCTGGTTGCCAATTAATTATGTTAATTGCTATTATATTCTTAGTTTTTCAATTTCTAAAATTTCACTTTAGAAGTGAAATTTTGAATATAATTCTCATACAATGTATAAAAAAGAATTTATCGGAATAAGATATTTCATATATGAAATATATTCCATCTGTTTTTCAGATAAATGTATAAAAATCCAAAAAGGAAGAAATAAACAAAGTATTATATCGCAAGCAGGAAATAACAGTAACAGTATAACAACAATAGATAGGTATTTATTTAATTAGCATTCCATTCCGCATTACCATCTTTTGAATAATCATCAATTTACGCGATATACCGGAAGTGAATGATGAACGGGAGCATGCGCGCATTTGCGATTGACGCGCCCTAACGTGACTTCCAATTAGCGGCGGCGGCGGCGCCGGGATGAAATTGAATTTTCCAGCCGAGCTCTTAGCGTAAACGAAAATTTACGTCAACGCAACACGAATCCGGCGTTACTCGGACTGGAGTTGTATACGTACGGTACATCGTACGGTTTTTCGTTCCGTAACGAAAAATAGTGGGATTGCCGGACCGTGCGCGCGTCAGCACACCTTTTCCGAACGGGAACTTTTCCTACGTGAAAACGTTGAAAGGTTCCCATCAAGCGGATAGCGTTTTTCATTCGTTACCGCTGCCTTTTTCGCTCTCTCGGCGTTCCTTTGCGACTCCAACAAGATGTGCAAAGCAAAGTATTTTGCCGAAATTTTTACAAGATGAGATTGATTGTACGAATGCAGTCGTTTAAAATAAGGAGCTATATTATCTTCATGATAGAAATATATTTTGGGGCTGTTTTACCCTAGAAATATTAAAGAAAGATTTTAAGAAAGTTTTTATTGTTATTGATAATTTTGTTAGCTTATAATTTTATTACAGTAATATATGCAACACTTTTAGAGCTTTCGAAGTCGTCTCTTAAGTTAATAAGTTCGTTTCTTTTAATCTGAAAACCACGATGACACAATCGAAAATAGCGCTGATTTCTGTCGTCGCAAGTTAGTGATAACGCGATAACTTAATCCAATTCTGACAATAATACAGAGTAAATCTTTTTTGTTCCTGGATGCAGCGTAAAGGCCATCCAATCACGCGATGCTTTCCATTAGCAATTGTGTTTGTTATCGGCGAAAAAGCACAGAGTATAATCCAGCCTGCACATACGACCACACTACGCGCGCATCGGGAAAGCCGCAGAGGTGTGGTCAATACGTTTGATCTGTGTGGCGAGATCCGCCTGTGCATCCATCCGTATTCCAGTCGCTCGAATAACGGCGCCGCTTTCATTGGCGAAAAATCCGGTTTACCGATCTTCAATAGTGCGCGGACATGATGAGGATGCAACTGCACTCATAAAGAAACGGCCTCTGCAAAACCGTTCCGCATCATCGTTAGCGATGACTTTTTCATAGTTGGCAATGTCACATAGGTATAACACATTTAGATCTCTATATTGGTATTACATTTTTAAATATATCGAGCGCTATTTAGTTTAGAAGAAACCTGACTATAAAGACTCTCATCATAGAAAATAGCCCAATAATCATTTAAACCGCGTCTATAAATCATTAACGACAATTTTATCTCCTTCACGAAACCTTTACTTATATGCTGATATCGCAATAACTACTCGGAAAATTAATATAATTATTCCTCCATTTAATTAAATAATAGGCGAATTTATTTTACAAACAAAATTTATATTTCAATTGTCATTATTTCTATAATGTTATACATTATTTAACTTATTGTGCAGTATAGTATCGATACTATAATTACTATTTATAAGGAATGGTAAAAATATTTTTTAAGATAAACTATCTGTGTCAGATCTCACGGTAAATAACTTGTGCCAGTTCGCGTGCGGAGCAAAAAATTCGACTCCAATAATAGCCATGATTTTCCGTGATAGTTGGACAATTCCAGAGGTAATAACGACCAAAAGGACGACATGCTTGTGGTCGCAAGCTTAACTATCTCCTGAGATCGACGAAGAAACTTCGGCTTCCAGAATAAGAATCCTGGAAGTCGGAAGACCGACCCTCTTCTTACGAGTATTCTTAACGATCGCGCTCTCCTCCTCTAGAAGGTTATCGAGGTTACGACTGTTAGGACCTAGGAGGGCCTCGGGAAATAACGTTCATCGTGACCAGACAAGTCGTTTCCGCGCCTTTTGTCTCCTGGCAAATTACTGCACGCAAAAACTCATCGCGTTGCTTTACGAGCGGTAGGGAGCAAATCGAAGAGCTTTTGCACCGTACATTATATAATATTACAGAAATGTTTAGTGTCGATTGTTAAAATATGATAAACTATGCAATTCGCATTATGACGACTGTATGAAATGAAATTTATTTTTAGCTACGCAGGTGTGTAGATTTCATCGAATTTTTTTTTCAGCTTTTCTCCTATATTGTTGCTTTTTATTAATTTATTCATGAAATTTAATTACAGTGTGCGGTGATTCAAATTTCTTTCTTTCTTTTTTATTCATTCCTGTTTTGAGTATTAATTTCTAAATACATAGGTACTTCACCGACATACCGAGCTCGCAGTAACATAAGAACATAAAGCTTCAACTTACTCGAAAATCCAGATCTAACAATTGTAAGACAGAGAACACATCTCTTTTTCTATTTTTACTTGATCGCGGAACGGATTGCCGATGCCGGCGCGAATTTGGGGGATAACGAGAGCTCGTTTAACAACGCTCACATTCGACCTTCGGGCAATCGAAAACGACAGTTCACTTAGCTGGCGCGTGCCGATGCGGGAAGAACGAATCCGTTTTGCACGGTTCGAACGACAATGCGCTTGTTGCATTTTGGCATCCGGCCCGTGTGCCGAGCGAAGAGAAGACCTCCTTCCTCGGCCACTTATTCCGCGAGATATATCTCGGCGCCTCGTGATCGAAGAAGCGACGGTCTATGAGAGCCACGTAGGAGACGCGTGCTGAATTCCAATGGAACCGTACGAAAACCACTGGAAAAGGCACGGAGTACAAATGCTGGACGACATGCGCGCAACCCCCCTCGCCTCGGCCTCACGACTCGGCGCGGATGAAATACCGGATGGCGCGATACTGCGTGACGTACCGGAAGGGTTTAGAGCCTTTCGTTGGGAATTCCTCGCGGGTAACTTGACGTGAGTCCTCTTGAAAAGGAGTCACGAGTGGCGTCGGGTTTAGAAAATTTTATAAAAAGCAAACGTGATGTGGAGAAAGACGCGACGTATATCGAAGTTGGATTATACTTGTACCCAGCCGGTTCTTCTTTATCCTGTAATGACATCTTATGCGCGACGTCTCGCAGATCGCGATTTTCAACGACCGATTTTTACTGTTGGTACCAATCATAAATTATGATACTCTGTATAACGGAAAATTTACCGAAGAGTTAAAGCAAAATTTACATTCGTTTTTTATATACACATATATCCGGAACTAGTTCGTATTTACGTAGCGCGCATACGTCGGATCATAAACATATCTTTACTACTGCAGGCTACGTACTTCGAAACGAGCGTACGTCAGGATGCAATTGGCCGAAATTGTCGATTAAACATTTTTCATAGAAATCTACAAGAATTAAGAAATTGATGAATAAAATTGCAAAAATTAATGAATAAGATTATTCTTAGAAGAAATAACCATATCTCTTCTCAGAAAAAAAAATATATAGTCAGACACTCTTGTACTTCGAGATTTCATCTGAAAAGCTTCTCTATTACTCCATTTGAATCCACTAAATTCCCGCGAGTCGACGAAATGCAATTACCGAGTAATTCGGAGGACTATAGGGGCAAGACGGTACGTTTTACAGATTGGCAGCCAGCCAGCTTCTCGGCAAATCATATTATCTTAACGAGACCAGATAACGCCCTTTTGTCGGCGAACGATGACGCCGCGAACGTATCGCACTCGCCCAACCAAAAGCCACACCGTAAAACGAAAACGAAAATGAGAAAGTTCCCCATTCGCGTAATTGACCACTGAGTCACGGAAAAAAAAGATTAGCTACTATAGCTAAAATAGTCGTAATATATGGATAACTAACATTTTTTGCAACGAGAATAACATTTTTTGCAGCGAGAACAAAAGGTTTTGCTATAAACTATAGCTCTCGCTGCAAAAAATATAGCTCTTGCTACAAAAAATATTAGTTATCCATATTTTACGACTAAATTTAGCTAAATTTTTTTCCGTGGTCAAATAACGTTATTTGATATCGTCGGTTCCATTAAAATTACGCGATTTTAAAAGCTCATGACGGAAAGGAAACTATTGATCTACCAAGAGGATTTATTCAGAATAAAAAAGTTACTGATTTTGATATTTATAATTTTTATATATTCTGGAACATATAATATCTATAATATTTATTTTATTATATTCTAACTTGTATAAATATTTTATTTTATTCTAACTTATATAAATATAACTTATATAAATATTTATTTCATGAAGTAATAAGACAACATTCTCTATGACCATCATTTTGATAAAATGGACTATTTCAGTGGATATATACGATCGTGGATGTCTGTATCGAAAATGAAATTACTTTGACATAATGGTCACAGAGAGAGCGGTTAAGTGGAGCAAATACAGAAAAGTTTACTTCTCCTATTTTGTAACAAGAATAATCGTTTCACCGTAGAAAGCCTGTCGAAGTATCTACTATTAAAGCGAGTTTATCCACCGTTCTCGCGCGCGTTGGCCGAACGTTCTCCATTATAAAGAGCGAGATAATACAGATGTATAAGGTGTCTTATACAAGCTGGCTCTCAGCCAGCCGAGCTCGCCGAACGAGCAGTTTCATACTAATGAACATGACAGATGTTGCGAAACTCAGTTTTCCATATTGCGTGGGAAACGAGGAGTCATATTATTCCTTTCGTGCGATCATCATCTTTCACATTGTAAAATAGGTACAATAAAAAATGATCAAATGGAAAATATAGTCAAATAATAAATTTTACACACACATATTCTTACACGAGAATGTTCTATCGTCAAAACGATAATTAATCCAGTTTTTTGTCAAAGAAAACTCGTCTTCAAGTTGCTCAAAGAAGCCCAAGTTTTTTAGCGGTTGACGGTCCTCGAATCGTTTTCCGTTTTGCCGCAATGAACTTCCGCATCGTGGGTATACGCGAGACCGTAACAAAGAATACGAGGAATGTGGACTTTTGGCTTTGTAATAGCGAGACTCACAAAGCCGTAAAAGAGGATTGTTGGGCGTTCCGTGCGTTTTGCGCTACGAGAGAAAATCTTTCCCTCCTTGCTCCGACAAAAGTCTCAGCATTACCATGTTTACGTTCACCCGTTAACAACCTATGGAACGATTCCTCGCAAGAAAGAAATCGACGGAACTATTTTCCCCGTGAGGGAAATGTTGCGGAAGATATCGAAAACTTCGTTGAATACATTCTCATGTTGCTTTACTTATAGACTTACAGCGATGTTAAACGCGGCGTGAATTATCTCGTATAATTAAGCCAACTTTACTCTCACGCATAATATGGCAGTGGTGACGAAACTTCCTCGATAAAATTTAGAAATTTCCAAAATTAACTCTCGCATGCTTTTATAAACTCATTATAGTAGTAAAACTCAGCTTATTCATTTAAAATTCTGCAACGCGAAAAAAGTTTACTCGTTTAGTTTCAATTAACTATAAATTTGTTTTTGTTTTCAAGTCCGACAGCAACGATAAATAGCCAAATACTATACTGCATTCGACACAAATGCAGACGGTGGAAGTCCGGCGTTTAATCAGGAGCTTTATTTGGAAATTACGGAGTATAGTTAGGTATGACGTTGCCCCGGTCTCATCTCGCGTAGGGATTAAGCTGGCCGAGAGGATTAAACATGATAAAGCTGTCTATTATGTCAGATGAGAAATTTCGCGTCTCTTAATATAAATAGACGGTTAATAACACGCGACATGTGTGCTGCACGTGCGATAATACAGAGGAGTCGCCTGAGCCGAGTTGAATTGCTACAGATAACGGTCGCATTCGCAGTCGATGGGGCGAATTGATCGCTTTAAAAAGCCCACTTCGACGGCTGCTTTAAGAACAATCTCGTGTTTTACGAGTAAGAAGCTTTAGCCTGCTTTTCCGCGCTGCCACGCTTTAATGTCGCCCGACACGGACGGACGCGAGCGATGTTGGTATTTCTCGTCAAGTCATCCACTCGCCGGATACACTGAGTGACGTTTGTGCCTCCCCCCCCCTCCCCCTATAGAGAGAGATCTCTTTTTCTCGTCCTCTCACAATCAGCGGACCTCATCCATTATTCCCGCGCGTCTTTATCCGGCGCGGTGGAAAGGAGCGCGCGCATTTTCGCCAATTTGACTTTGTAATGTTATTCATCGAGCGTTGAACAATTCGAGGCTGTTTAATTCAAAATTGCGAGATGTATTGTATTTGTTTTCTTTATACACCAGAACCATTATTTCAACTCGAATATGTTGCATGTTTCAGCCAGCACCAATCTCGTGGGCAAGTTCACGCAGAGCGTGCGGAGGATCGTCCAGGACGTGAAGGACGAGGGCACTTCCAGTAAGTCCGTGCGATATTTTATCACATTCATCCCTCGCGTGGGAGTTTAATTAAACTTTAGCCGGTATCTTGGCAAATCGCTGCGACTCAATAACTTCACACGCTGAAAAAGACTGCGAAATGATGGGGTGTTCGTGTGCTTCCTCTTTAAAAGTACTTTCATACAGCTCGCTAATAAAATCACTGTGAATTTATGATCTTCCTCGATAATCTCACCCAGAAGAATGCAATCCAGTGAGGATAATTCCCTGAAAAAATTTTTTTAATAAAAAAGCCTTATAAAAATGAAGCTTTCTAAATATAATTTGTGTATTTATATCTCTATTAATATCTCCTTTAGAGCTGTGTGACAAATGTGTGACACAGAACATATCTCATTTATATTAGGACATCAACTTTTAGATACGAAATTAGCTTCGAGTCTTAGTTAGCAAAATTAAATTGTCAATATTTCTATTCAACTCCTTCTTGATTTTATTCTAAACGAGTTAAAGGTGAAGGGCGAGCATTCGTTCCAAGTATAGCAATTCCGATAAATCGGCAATAGAGACGTATGTACAATATGTACATATCGCTCGGAAATAAGTGTCTGGCCGTCTGCCAACGGCGAACGTTGTTAGTTGTCCCATGAATGGAATCGAAGCGGAAACTCTTGTATTCGGTTGGTCCGGAGAGTAACGGTGTGTCGCTGTATTAGCTGAATGGACGGAAACTTCGTCGTCGACTGAGAATTCTGTCAGGTTTAGATTAACGCTTTCCCATCGGCGAATGTGAAACTATGATTAATTCCGACGTCAACGTTCCCGTGCCGCTATATCGGTGAAATGCGATCAGATAAGTTCCTAATGTATGATAATAACATGTGTACACGTGTACCCGCGACCTCAATTTCGATCGCAAATTTTCCAAAGAATTTGAAATCGATATTTTATTTTAGTAAAACAGTCAAGGATAATTATTATTTTTCGCAACTCCTTAACAATTTTCGAAATTATACGTTTTTCTAATCGATTCATAAAACAAAAATCGAATATAAATCGGATAAGAAAGTGATCGATAAAATTTTCTAAGACTTTCTAGGCATATCTCTAGCATATGTTGCTTAAAATGTTTCGTGATTTTGTTTATTTTTGGGATTCGAACTTTCCCTGAAACTACAGCGGAAACACGTCGACCGAGTTGCTTATCGCGTCGCGTACCGTGCTCGATTTATTTATGTCGAAACTTTCGACGTTATCGCGGTGTCGAGTTAATTGAAAATTAATTGATGGCGACATTCGCATGCGCGCTGTCTTCGTCGTTTCCATCGCGCTTAATTTAACAGCCCTGTTAAATTACGCGACGCGCGATGATTGAAGCGCGTGATAAGGAAAATCGATTGAATACAGTCGCGAGAGTAAAATGCGTCGATGCGAGGTATTCGTAATCGAGGGAAATTGCCCGTACTTCCGAATACTTTTCGAATTGCAATACGGCTTCTCTGCGGCGGGTGCAGGTGGGCAAACGAAGGAGGAGGTGATCGAGACGAACGAGAGGCTGAGAGTCGTGAGGATACGTTTGGACGGTAGCTACGACACCGCCAAAAGGGCCCTCGTCGAGCTGATGTGCAAGTACACCGACAGCAAGCAAGTGCGCAACGTGTTCCAGCGTTACAACCTCCTTAAAAATATGATCAAGGTAAGACAGGAGGAACCGGGCGTCGTAATTGCATGTAGCACCACGTGTTTTTGTCCCACGAAGCACTTTGTGCTTCGTGGTCTACGAGCGTCAGTCCCAAATTGTCGCTTGACGTAATTACGTTGTAATTATGCCGCCGGTTTATACAGGTAAACAGCAAGAACGGAGAATAACAGCTCCGCTCCTGCGGAAACTCGGTCGAGTCACTTGCGCTCGATTCTCTGTCAAAGGGAGGGAGAGGGGGAATCGCTAAGAAACTAATTATTAACTTGTAACCGTAATATAAATTATAATTAACTTATTGAGAAACTTATAATTAACTTTATCTATAATAAATAATTCCTAGATAATTTCATGGCAAATGCTATATAATATCCTTATTGTCGAATTATTTTTCTCAAATAATTTAGTGCTTCTCGATACGTTATCGTTACATTTTCTTTTCTCCATTCATTGTTTGATTGAAAAATAAATCAGACTTATTTACAAAGTTATGTATAATATTTGATATACATAATGCTTGCCAATTTTTGATACAATTGGGATAAAATATGGAAAGAAAGGCAACAACAAATTGCAGTAATGTATAATGTAAATTTACTAGAAATATA
Source organism: Temnothorax nylanderi (assembly GCF_030848795.1). Classification (NCBI taxonomy): domain Eukaryota; kingdom Metazoa; phylum Arthropoda; class Insecta; order Hymenoptera; family Formicidae; genus Temnothorax; species Temnothorax nylanderi. The sequence continues at coordinate 308,610 of NW_027249228.1, forward strand.
TCACAATATGTATCATTATATATTTAGCTTGTTCTGAAATTACTCAACGTATACGTATAAATTTGCGAATTGAGCCTCAATGAAACCGACAGAGAAACGATAATTTTAAAAAAGACACAGTAAAGAAACAGCGGAAAAGTGACAGATGTACGATATTTCGTCAGTAAACAGGCAACAGAGCGCAAAATATCCGGGCTCGTCCACGTGTAACTCGGCGCGAAATTCCCAGCTGCACAAAATCGACGGACGAGCAACGGCAAAAGGGAACAATTCGACACGCAGGCATTTTATTTTTCGAAGTACCCACGCCGCAGCGAGCGCAACGTTTGTTGTCCGAAAGATAGATCGCACACCCGCGGGATGAGCAACAAATAAAGATGCACGCGAAAGATAGCCAGGTGCGCGATTGTCGGACACATTAGAGCGCGCGTTATCGTCATCTTTCAGTTCTGTTTTTTCCCTTTTTTTGTTCTTTTTTTGCTCCCCCGGAGTGCATACACAGCGACTCGTGATCGTTGGTCCCGCAGGTGCATTTGCTCGGGCGACGACGTTTGTTTCTGGTGTAAACTTTCGTTCGGAACTGCAGCCGCCCAGCCGCTATCGACAGACTCGAGAGCTCGGAGTTTTTCCTCGTCAGCGGAGGAAAAACCAACTTGGGATTAATCCTCAAATGATACCAATGCGAAATAAAATTGCCCCAGCTGTAAATCGTGCTGTTTGTTTCATCGGTGGCCGTTGTAATCCCGAGGTGTATTGTTTGAAACGCTTAGATGCGAGAGAAAAAGGAAATAATACAGGAGCACTGTAATGCAGATATATTATTGTTAATCTTTTGTAAGGACTTTGCATAAACTTGCTACTTGTCGGCATTGAAATTAGCTGTGTTTTCACTGTTGCGAAATTAACAAGCAGGAATTAATCAAAATTAGCTTTCAAAACGATTTTAATCGTCAGTATGTTAAAAAAATCGATGTTGAATTGAGTAAAAATAAAATTGGCATTAAAAGAATAATAATGAATTAAAATAAGAGTACAGAGTACAGATATATAAGAGTACAGAAATATATGACCAAATTTATTTTTAAGAAGTAAATAGGAAAATTATATAGTAAAATTAGATTTTTTCAGACAAAATGTCTTTACAGTTTGTAAGCTATCGTTTTATATATAAATACAGATTAATGATGCTACGCTTTCTAAAGACGCGAGAATGAAATCGATCTTCTTAAACCACGTCTGATGAATAGGCCAGTGACTCGTTCGAAGACACGCGGATAAAAGGATTCGCTGGTACAATGGCCGATCGCCTTGCACAAGCGCGCCTGCTTTTTTCCCTCCATTTTCCTTTTTTGTCGTTGCGACAGTAGCCCGAGCTACCTACGGTTTTGCTCTTCCAGGACGTAATTAAGCTGGAGACGCAATATTGGACGCTGGTGGATATACCGAGGCAGGAAAAGCAAGAGACCGTGCCCGCTTTCGTGCTGCGTGCCTGTTCCATCATGGAGAAGACCCACAAAAGCGGCGAAGGCGTGAAAACTTCGGCGCGTCTTGCCGAGGAGGCCGAGACCAAGAGAGAGCGCATCGAGAGACTCGAGAGTGAGTATTCTGAGTGCGGTAATCGATCGTTGTCGAGGGTAGTAATAGTGGTAGGTTTTGCCGGAGAAAGAAAACAATTCTCCATTGTCCTTCGTCAATTGTTTCTCGTCCGTGCCGTTCATTTTCCTAGCTGCGACTTTGATTATTGTCCGACTTTAACGCCTTCAATCGATTCGAGACTCAATGAATAGGAAGTCAATTAATTTATTTGTGAGCCCGACCCTGGGTCGTTTCTTTTGACTCGTTAATTTTCGCTTAACGAGAAATCTCTAGTTCACTTTTAATTTAATTTCTAATTTAATTGTATTTTATTTCTATAATGATTTTATTTATTTATTACTCTCTTTTCATTATAATTATAAAAAGTCTACATAATTATGTATTATACGCTTGTACTCTGGGCTCGCGAAACAATTGTGATATTTTTCATGCTGTGCAAATTATGCGGAAGAGACACGTTTCAATGGCTGCTCCTCGGAAACCTTTCAAGCCTGCATAATATATCATTTTCCGTCGTAGTACTCGAAAGGTCGGAGATATCCAAGTTCCATTGTACCATTAAGACGAAACATAAGTGCAATATCTCACGATCAGTTTTATAACATTTAGAACGAAGATATTAACGGTATTAAAATGACGTTGCTATAGCAATTATCAATATATTTCGTAACATTTTATTCATAAGATCTTAGAAAATTGAATTTTATTTCTCTCGAGTCGAAGTTAGAAAACTCGAGAGAGTCCTGGGAGATAGTTTAAAATTTGTAGAATTGAAAACACTCGAGATATTTAGAAGCCACATACTTTTTTAATTAATCTGTTTTTCTTGTCTCATTTATCCCGGTTTTTACACTCTCATAAATATTCAACAGGATGCCTCGTACAACAATTCATAATTTTTCCGGAGCGTGGAAGATTTATGATGATATTTTTCATTATCGCAATATACGGTGAAAATTATTTGAAAGTTATTCTTTATTTTGTGTCCCTAAATACGTGATGTATTGTAAACGCGAATACGAACGTTGTTGCGATATTGTACGATCGTGCGCTCGCGCGTGATTATCGCGGATTCGTAAATTACTCCAGTAAAAAGGAGAACTTATTAACAACGTAAATTGTCGATAGCGCCGCGCTCCCGCGTGCCGTAATTAAAAATATTCACCGATACAATATTTCACCGTTTTTCGCTTGCTTAATCAAAGACCCTTTTCTCTCTTCCTTTCGTAACGGAATGTAAGTTTTAGTTGAAACCGTCCGATACAAATGACCTGAACAATAGTTAATTGAAACCATTAATTAACTTGCTTAATTGATTGGAAATTTTTTTCAAGTTTATATGTGTATATATACATATATATATATATATATATATGTATGTGTATATATACATATACATCCTTTTTTATTTTATTATATTTTGTTATTTTGCTTCGTACCTTTCCGTCCTATTGATTTTATTTTATTTTGTTTTATATTTTGATAGAGGAGAATCGAAACATACTATATTTTTAAATATACAATGTCGGAACTATTTATAAACTGTCGAGAATAATAAACATTTTCTGTAAAAACTATTATCAAAATATTTCAGATAGCAAGAATTTATAGTCAATGAAAAATTATTGAAAATAACAATAAAAAACGTTAGTACAAACGTTTTTGAAAAATGTTTTGAAAAGTAAAAGCTATACAGGAAGTTTGAAAATATTTGTCTGATATCAAATTGCTGCGCCAGTATTTCAGTTTGATTCTGTGCTGCATGTAAACGTACACATTAACAGCCAATGTTTCCGCTTAGTTTTCATTTTGCCAGCAAGAGCAATATTTCCCTGAGCGTTAATTAATCTCGGTGCAATGCTGAGCGAACTACGTTGATGTAACCGCACGCAACATCCGACATTGCTTCGTTTTTATGCTCGCTTATTAAATACTGAAAAGTTTTTTCAAAAAATTTGTTACACTGCGTCGATATAGCGCTTTTATATCGCGTGATCAACACGAAAGCAATTTCACTTAATAAATTAGTTATACGGACATTGTGTTTTGGAATCTATTAAGAATGAGGCACATGATTTTTTAAAAAGTGATTGACTTTGTTGGCGCTTTATTGATGCTTTTTTTGGGAGCTACGCAACAATCATATTTTTCATGATCTGATGTATTTTTTAGGACTGTATTTACGAGAACCGCATTTGTGATAAACAAAATCAAACGAAATGAATTAATAAGTATGATGTGGCTTGCATAGATTTGACGACGGCGCAAATCGAAGCTGAGAACACCCAGATGACTAATGATCTGTACAGATTGCTGAAGAAGTACACGGGTCTCAGGAATCTCATCAAAGTGTTGAAAGTACGTATTTTGCAACGTTTAACTTACTTATCATATGAAAAGATATGTCTAAAGGAAATTACATTTTGCGTGAATACTAATCCATCATATCTGCATGGAAAAAAATTGAAATTGCTTCAATTAAACGTCGACGTCACGGGCTGTGACAAGCATAAATAGTTAATTCAATTGGGTATTATTGGACCAAATATTTAAATTATTAAAACAATTATCTGATGTTTTTTGTACATTAATATTGATATTGCATCAATAAATTTTATCTTAATAACACTGATGCTGTTGATACATCATTCTTTTTCCGTGTGAAAATGTATTTTAATTTTAACTCGAAATTTTATTGAACATTTTCTTTATATCTTATATAATTAATGTAAAACAGTATTTTGGCATCAAAGTTAAACTTTTTTGAAATATCAGTATTAAATTAATTTAATAATTAATTTAACCAAAAAATTTAACATTATTTTCTCATTTATGTAATTTATGCAATTTTATATGATTTATTTAATTTTATTATTTTCAAATTAAAATTCATTGGAAAGACTATATTTTTTAAATAACAATGTTCTTTCTGGTCAGAATGAATATTTGACATGAATTATATCGTATACAATTCCGCGAGTATGGTCGTAAAAAGATAATACTGTTCAACAGCGGCAAAACGTAACACCAGCTGTCATATTAGGACATTGTTACGATCGCTCTTTTTCTTTTTATGTTCCAATAAGTTGCGTACCGCTACTCTTATAACGCTTTCCGGTCGATAATACGGCAGTTATCATCTACTCGTTTTACGTTCTTCCTCCATAAAGTATCAAATAAATCAGAGATTAAAGACGACCGAAGGTATCGTAATATCAACTCACGTTCTTTGATTCTTCCGCGAATATACACTTGGAAATTGTCGTGGATAATACTTTTTTGAAGTCAAAGAAACGGTTTGGACACATTTTTCTCCACTTCGTGAAAAATTAATTTCATGGTTTAGAATTAATTTTTCCATTTTGACCTACGTTTTATTATAGTTTAACCCTTAAATACGCAATTTTTCGTAGCATTCCGAGTATTTTTTAAATAAATAATCTTCTGGGTTTTCCCATTCAGAAGGGAAAAAAGGGCAAGAGAAGGCCCTTTACTGATGTGCAAAGTCGTGCGTTTTCAGTTCGCATTTCATAAGGGAGAGTAAGTACACGGTGCATCGAAAAGTTGCTTTGCATATATGCAAAGTTACGCACTAAAGGGTTAAGAACTTTCTCTCGGAAAAGATATGGTTTATTAAATTTTGGTGATGAATACAGTCACGCACACATACACACATTAATCATCAGTTATGAATCAAAAATACTTTGGAGAATAGGATCATGAGAAACCTAGGACAAAAAACAGGCATGCATATAATTTGTCGTTTATTAATGACCGAAATAAGGGCCACGTTCTGTCGTAGGAGGAGTACAACAGCTCGAAGCTGTACCCGATGTTCCCGCGTTACACAATACTGAAGGACATGATAAAGGATATAATGCACAACCCGGACTATATGGAAGTCTGTCACGAGGTGGACCAAGCATAGCGGCCCGACCCCCTCCACCGTTCGCCACGTATGACCCTGTGAATTCTTCGAGGTCGCCGCGTGGTCGTCGGTGAAGGGGGTGAACCACAGAACGCTTCAGCTTCGACTGATGATTTCGTTTTTGGACAGAGCAATTCCTGTGATTTTATGTTCTATCCTAACACCTAATATCTCCGCGAATTCCCATTTCCTCACCCTTGACAAGCCGCTCGCCAACAACAACGTCATCTTTGTTCGTTCGAATCTTGGGGCAAATCTTGTACCAATCGTATACAGTTTCTCGCAGGTAAGTTAGACCCGCTCCTCCTCACGCGTGTTTTGTAAAGTTTCGACAAGAGGTGGGTGAGATGATAAGGGGTTGAATATCACGCTGAAGTACGTCATCGAACGTCGTGCCAGTAGCAACGAGCACCTCGACGTGCTATAAGAGCGCCGCAAATCATGAAGATGGAATAGTCGTGGAGTCAAGGTAGGTCACGAGGTTGTTCTCGTATATCCGTGAGAATGCTGCTACTTGCTGTTTAATCATCGCGAAAAAGAAACAAATCGACAGAAAATCAGCTTTATTCGATGCTTAAAGGTAGAAATTATTTCACGGAGAATGAAAAAAGATCATTATATAGTTAGGTGATTTTAATACAATTCATGATTCAATTCGAGATAAATATTATAAAGAAGATGATATCGCGCTGAATTTTCGTAATTCCGAAGTAATTAATAAAGTTCGCGAATAAAATATAATAATGATGTGATTCTAGAGAACTTTATATTAAATTCAATATTTAAATAAATCCCATTAGTCACTTTGTGAAAGAAGAGACTCGAGTCCTTCCAAGCAAATAAGTCCAAGTAGCAGGATTCGCGAGAATCCCAGCGTAGAGGCCAAGAGATTGTTTTATAATTTCTGATTTTGGATCGGAATGGTCGCTCGCACGTCACAAATAAAAGAGACTAGATGCGCTATTATCAATAGTGAGTGTCGTATGCATGTGATGTACCGTAATGAATTAGGAACAATTTGCAAGGATCCACGGGGTGTCGAGTAAATTCGTATAAGAACGTGTGCGTGTGTTTGTACATAGCTGTAATTCGTGTGCGTGAAATTAGCGTGAAATTGTGAGAGTGGTGTCAATGTGGAGCACGTTATTATCTGCTTCCTGCTGTGTAGGACTCTCGTAATAAAGGACGTCGTCGGTCTCGCGCGACCGAATATTCGCTTTACCTACGAAGAGGACAAAGATTAAACGACTCGAGACGCTCGAGCAACGTTCTGCGAGAAGAAGATGTGAAATTTATAACGAAAAATATTAATGATTTAACACTTGAAACTAAGATTTACAATATGGTTAACTTTGAATATGAAGATTTTATTGGAATATTTGGATGTATTGCGTGCATATATATTTAGTATGTAAAATTTGGAATATTTGAATCCTCGCTTTTTATCTGCGAACAGAGACAGAGATTAGGCGGTTTGAAGCGTTCGAGAAATACTGAAAATAATACACGTTTATGAATAAGAAATATTGATTAATGATTTAATACTTAAAATTCACAAGGCCAATTTTAAATGCGGAAATTTGTGTGGATTATTCGAGTCACATATTTGGTATATAATATTGGAATATTTCAAATTTAAATCTATGTATATTTAAACAGCATTTTATAAGACATGAATGCATGTCTTGAAATTAAAATAATAAATTCAAAATGTATGAATTAAAATATAGATCCAGATTTAAAGTGGAACTAGCACACACACATGTACATACACATACACACGAGTTTTTATTTCAGCACTGAATATTTGGGAGTGAATCATAAATTCATAGATAAAATGTGATATAATATGAATTTTTTTGTCCTCACATTTCACCTTAAATAAAGCGATATTTAAATAAAGCGATATTTAAATAAAGCGATATTTAAATAAAGCGATATTTGTTCAAACCGATTTCAACTAAAAAGCAATTTTTTTACTATATAATTTACATTTTTATCAATCACTTTTTTTACGTAACCAAAAATATGCACGTAATGTTGAATATTAATCGGCTATTCTGTCGTATGTACAAAGCATAAATATTAATGGTCTCCTGTTTAAAATACACGCAACGCCTTCATTACGTACCGCGAAATAAGCTAAGATTTGTGTCATATGGATCAACTAATGTTTCTTTCATGCAGGAACAGAAGGGCAAGAATGTCACGTGCATACATTTTTATTTTTAATGCAGCGCGAGATTTTCCAGGGCATGGATAAATTCATACATAGATAGGATAGAATCGCATTACATTTACCGTACATTTAGCGTTAAATGCAGTTTTCGAGTATTTGTATCAAGCGCGATTTTCTAACGCTAGATAGATCATATTGGACAGAAAGGAAATTAGTTGATAATTAAATATCATTGGGGTTCACATAAAATTCACCTTAAAACAATTGCATTTATAGCTAAATATGTAATAAGATTCCGTATGCTTGACGATAATAATCGTAATAAGTAACATTCTCCATACACATTATATTAAATGATGTAAGATGCTCGGAAAATGAGCATTAATTAAATATTAATTTGGCATAACGAACATATCATCAACATCATGTTTATCATACACACTCCGATGAAAAAGTCCTCGAGAAATTATGCGAGAAGTGCTTAATAATAAAAGAAAAAATATTAACGAAAATATTCTATTCGAAAAACATTCTATTTCTATTATCTCGTGAGAAATTTAAAAACATTTTAAAATTAAACTTAAAGATTTTTTTTAAGAAAAGCAATTACGACTTACTCATCAAAAAATCGCAAAATGAAAATAAATCAAAACAGGCTCGAATCAGAACGCGATTGCCCGAGCGAAAATAATTCGTAATTTTGAAATTATTAAATGACTCGCTGAATAATTCGTGTGAGAGGATAAAAGTCTGTTGATCGTCGGTATTGTATTAAAAATTGACGTTTTCGCAAATCTCTTTCCCGACGGACTTTCGCTCAGAGTATTTGCATCTGTGTGCATATGAATATGCATATCGTGCTGTTCGATATTGATAAACACAGGGGAATATCATCGGATCGGTTGTCCGACATATAAAATGTGCCATGTTCTCCAAGTGCTATACCTCATGTAAGTATTTACGTAAACGGCGACAGAACCCAGTATAAAACGCATGTGTTACACGGTCGCGCGTAACGCAAAATGCAACCTTGCACGTAATGCAGTTGCACCGACGTGAATTAGCGCCAGCAATTAATTCGAGATGCAATCGTAATAAGAGGGTCCTCTAGGATTTTGTTGTTCTTGTATCGTTAAGGTCTATTAGCGTGTAACGATGTATACTGTATACTAAAGTACATATAAAGGAAGAAATGGCTGACAGCCCGAAATCAAAATGCAAAATATAATGCGCGGCAGACATTGGGACGACATGGAGGCTCCTCGTGCTTGCGGGCCCTTTCCAATGCCCGCCGATGGTTAGTGCTCCCCCTCCCCTCGACACTGTATTCCCCTTCTAAACCGTTCTAGCACTGTGTAATCAAAACGAAGTGTAATTCATCAAAATGTCTAATCAAATCTAACTAGTATCCTCGAACATCATTCACGAAGCTGGATACAGGCGAGAAACGTGCAATATGTTTCGAAATCAAAACAATGCTTTCTATCTGCTAATTTTTAATTAAATGTGCAAATCAAAATTTTTACTAAAAGGAAATATTTTTAAGAGGTATCTCCTCTTTTAAAAATAGCATCGATCACACGGAAGTCAATACTCCAATGTTTTGGCTTCGTTTTGATAGGTCTCGTGATGGATGGATATAATAACTTTTCTATCATCACACTCCTGATGTAACAACAATAACATCAGATTATTGAGCGACAGTAATCAATGACATTATACAGTACATTATGCAGTATATTGTTGCCTGAACGTTATAGTTTGGACGTTATAGTTTGAATTTTAATATCCGTTAGCATCTAGCAACGATGTTGCTGGAAAAAGATCAAAGAATTCATCAAAATTCATGTAATTGACTTAACAAAAAATCGCTAGCAATAATATGTCTGCATCCAGCACGTTTCATAAAATTTTTTTTCCGCGTTGAACATTTAGACTATAGAGCTTTCGACGTACGTATTTAACTCCTATTATATATTGTGTATATAAAAAGAACATTAAGACACACACGTTCATACAAAAGATATTCTTATATAAGTTTTAATGTCATTATAATTTAATGGATTTTTAAAACAAAAATACAGTTTATTAATTCTCAATTTTATTATTATTTTCTAATGTCTTGGAATAGCAAATTTGTATTCTAAACGATTTATTTTTTGGAAAATCTATACGGTTTTCGAAAAAAAATTTGCAGGGTATTTCCACAGTAAAATAAGGTTAAAAAAGTGTTTTTTTTTAAATACAAAAATAGAAACTCTTTATGCATCTTTGCAAGCAGAAATATTTTTGATTAACCGATTTTGTAGAAATTCTCAAAATTAGCATCACCTTAAGGACAAAGCTTTCACATTCCGTATAATCGGGATATATTTTCCGGCACTTTGAAAACTCTAAATATTCACATGCCATATAGAAATCTTTATATCTATTTATCCGTTTTACGATGCAAATTGTGTAAAGATATTTGTAGTCTTGTATATCCAATCCGTGAATAATATATGTGACCAAAATAATTAATCTATAAATCTATGGATTGATCCATATATGATAATGTAAATGAATATCAATTGAAGAGTCTGAAATCTGTCTCTCTTTCTCTCTCTCTCTCTCTCTACAAACGTTTAAATACTAACAAATTACCTGTATTATTCATATCGTCGAATGATTTTTTGGAGAGTAAAAAAGTAAAAAAATATATAAAAATTTTTACAATAAGTATTGTGATATTTTTTTATTACAATTTTTTATCTTATATAACTTAGTTTTATTATATTTTTGTTTATTATAAGTAAGATTTGTTATAACACTGTGAGTTTCTCTAAATTGGATTTCATACGTCAGATAATATAATTATAGATATATGCGTGAAAATAATTTACTAATGATGACTGAGATTGTGAGTTTTATATTTTATTTGTGACTCACACAGCTTGTCTGGAGCAAAATAGTCGATGCGCATAGACTCTTTCAATCTTAAGATCTTCAATTTTCCCTTTATCACTAATTAAACTGGTTGTTATACTTCTTCAAGCTCGCTTTCATTGTACGATTTTCCATACGGTGTTGTTAATATCAGTCATCATTGAATCAAGATTATCAAAAATCGATAAAAATGAAGAATTATGGACTGACCTCATATTTTTCGCGTGCGAGTCGAAGGTTGATTTTTATTATAGAAACATTTATTGTGAATTAGAAAAATTGTGCATTTAAGGCGAATAAATGCAAATCGATTATACGTATGAAAATCGTACGATGCAAAGAACGCTTTTACAATATGACTGTAACGAGGATTACATTGTGACTCGTGATTATCACCGGGCGATTGACTCGCTCCGGGCGGCGCAGCTGATATTTTTTATGCAACCGGGAACTTTCTTAGACCAATTACTGTATAACGTATAAGATGAACATATACATATAAGATATAGCGTACCGCTAAAAAAAACCGTACATGTAGCGACGGAATAAAGCTACTCGATATGCAATGTCTCTGAATTGAAAAATAATAGCAAGTGTGCTCGCCTTTTCGATGAAACTAGGAGAGTGCCAAATAGATTTTGAAAGTTTATACGTGAGCGCGTGCGAATGCAATTGCTTGTGGGTACGTGTGCGCGTGTATGTTTTCTGTCACATTTTTATAGTGTACTGGCTGTAACTCCGAGAGCCGTGCTCTCGCTCGCTGAACTGATCGTTATCCAACTATTACTTCTCGATCCATTTATATAACGTTAAACAATTCTCATTGCGTTTATTTATTTTTATAACAAATATTTTATTAATATTTTTACTATCAAAACTCTTTCGATCGTAAGGTTTCATGATGTTGAATTTTTTTATAATTGAAATTATGTCGCGCATATATATATTTCTTCATATCAAATATAATAATTATTGTATATAAATCTGTGCAATGCTAGAAGAAATTTGATGGAAGTTTGAGGGTACATAGTAAAAGTTAAAGATTATTTCAGCGAAAATGGCCATTTATATATCGTCTAAAAAAAATATATATATATAATAAATAATGAACGTATACAAATGACAGATATGAGAGATCTACCGAATGTGTTTTAAAGAGAGTGTATATGGTAGATTTACATAATTGTATTAGTATTATAATAAGCTATCTGATTGTTAACGGTTCTTCGATCTCTCTTAATTATTTGCCCTTATTTTATAAAAATGTTTTAAATACAAAAGTTTAATCAATTTTCATACAAGCTGTTTATTTATCTTTATTTTACAGCATTACAAATTAAATATGTGTAGATAATAACAAACAAATCGTAATTACCATCCTTTGACGTAAAATTTCCATTTAAATGTCAAAACTGAGAATACATTATGCATTAATTAATTTTAAAGTTGGTAAAATAAAACAATATCCAATAATATGTCAATTTGATGATGAAATAAAATGACCATAGCGGGAGATTGAAGGACCATTAACGACTAAATATACATGGATAAGTGTACAATAATGTTAATCGCGAGGAACCCGTTGGATTTCCGTTGTGAGGAAACTCGACTTTCTCTCGATCTCGTCGTCGCTCCTAATTAAGTGTGTTTGCAAATTCACAGATGATATTCTCGACCAATCTATTTGTCTATAATCATCGCATTATCATTATCTATCCGTGTAATGGTGCCCGCTCTTTCGCGCGAAAAGCATGTTTACATAAAAAAAAGATCTAACGTTTTAAAATCTGCTCTCTTCTACACGTCGAACTCATATATATGTATGTATATATACATGTATGTATGTGTAGGTATATATATATATATATATTATACACACATATACATATGTACATATCATAGATATATGTGCTATATCCGCTTTCTAATACTAAGCGCTTTGGTTGCATATTGATAAGAGTGCAATATATATATAGATGTAACATTTTTACGAAGAAATATATTTTGGCAAACTTTTCGTGAATGGAAACAACCCTGAGGGGAGAACGGCATTGCTTAGTTCTTTGTGACGAAATACAGAACCTTATGCAAAGTGTCTCGCTCGGAATAAAGGGACTTTACGAAGGGCAGAACTATCGACAGAGGAATATATTTTGTGGAGAATTGAATTATTGAATATCAAATTTAAATTATTTTTAATATACACAATAATCGAAATCTAATCTTTCAGCTTAATTATCAATTTTTGTATTAGACTCTCCCTTTGAAACCGATTCTATCGGGTTTAGTTAACTTCTATATTTTTCAGTACGCTGGTTTTTAGCAGGATTGCAGATAAGAACGAAACAATTCGAGGAATCTGTTACTGATGGCGGGACATTCTGCATAAAAGTTACAGATTTAAACAGTCACTCTGCGTAAATACATCTCATCATTCGTTTCAGTCAGCGAAGTGAAGCGACCCCGTTTACTTAGAGTCTCGGTGTGTATAGTGCCCAGTATATAGAAGTATCGTTAGTTCAGCTAGCTTTTGCGTACTTTGTAAAATGTGCGCTGTAATAAATATCGTCGGCATCGTAAGCGTGCAATTCAACGAAGCACGTCGACGGAATAACGCGAGAGCTGTTCAAAGTTCGTGAATCTTGGACTTGCATTAAAGCAAGAAAGATATTCCTTCTTCCACGTACAGTAGATGCTTGAAAATTGAAAAAGTTTGTTCTATGACTGCATTTATCTTTCTTGGAACTATATTGATAATAGAAATTAGTGCACAATATAATTTTTTCTGTAATTCTTATTTATAATTATAATCAAAATTATAAAAGCAATTAGCATAATTTTATTAACAATTATAATTAATATTGCGAGCCAGTCAAACACGCATATAACTTTTCTATTGTTTATATAAAGATTATGTGCAATGAAATAATAATATATAACATATGTTATCGATCTACGTTATTTTAAAATCATTTGAAAAAATTAATTGCTATCTAAGATTGCAAAGTTTCAAAAACAATTATTGACGGCGTTGAGATTCCGTGTGATTTATTACACGCGCACGTTTCCGAATTGACTTGATCTTTAATGAATTATAGAGTAATCGTTGTTACACGTACACGCTTTTCCTACTTCGATTGTTGATATCATTAATTGGTCGTAGCATATATAGTCATGTGCAAGAGAACTAACACTGTTGTGAATACGTTCCGTTACGATTGGAAATCGCGAGGACCGCATCTAACTCTTCATTTCTAGATTAGACAAGGAGTTGATACAACTGTATAAAAGATCTAGTTTCTTCAAGTATACGGAGAAATGTACTTTTATCTTATATTTATTGTTTAAAGCAAGCTGTTTGTTATACATTCATTTCGGAGCTTTTACTCTCCGTAACAAATCGCTTGGACATTTCTCTCTTTTTTTTTTCTTTTACGAGTTTTAGGGGCTAATCAATCTTGGAAGGTGAGCTTTTTCAAGAATGCAGCTCAAGTCTCTGTGTCCATTGACAGAGTGCTGTCCTCGCGATTGGACGACCGTAACGACAGCTTATGTCTGAACAAGTATTCAATGGCAAAACAATTAGACTTAGAAACCATGCTAGATTAGATAGCAAGAACGTAACAAGCGCTAGATATTCATAGAACGTTACGCTATAGCGATTTCACCGATCCACCCTCCTATTTATCACACCTGTGAGTTTTCCCAACGGAGGGGTATAGTGAGTAGCTGATATTGTATGTTTACATAGGCTAGTTACATCAACTATATTAGATCCTAGTCAACCGATCAGTTTGACGGAAGTGTATGCCGCAATAATAATAACGCTCTGATTTCGTTCGATGTGTCTTTGTTATCGCGAAAGAAGCATTACTTGTTTATTGGCTGTTAAGCTTTGTTAATAAAATATTACAAAATTTTACATTGAACACACCAGTCATTTTGACCGCACTTTCTTCACCATTCTCTCTCTCTCTCTCTAAAAAAAAAAAAAAAGAATTTATCTTAATAAACTAATTAAAGAAAAAACAAGAATTTATCTGAATAAACCAATCTTCCTTAGCCAATCAATTTTCATTCATTTCATAGTTATTGATTTGCTATATATTTTACATTAAAAACAGATACTTATATTTAAAAATAAAGTATTTATTGCGTTTTTTATGAATCAGAATTGTTGTCAAAGATTTTTATTTTTTATTAGTTTCAGTTTTATATCCCCTAGAATTTATTGCTCCTCGTTTTTAATATTTTAATTAAAAACTCAGATAAGAATATGAAAAATGATGTCAATTGAGTTAATTTTGTCAATCTTTTAGCGTTTTTTAAATGTTGATAAGACAGGTACCGTCATGAGCGACGCTGCATCAGCTGTGCCGATAAAGTCGCGATCTTCCACCAGTCGGCAGCACCATCGGGAGCCTCTCGAGCCTTGTAACAAAGTAAGATGGCCTCCACCGACTCCAGTTTATCAAGTGAAAATCCCGCCAAGAAGGAGGATGAATTTAACGAATTTTACACGGAGGTACGCGACTTCCCGTTAATCTCAGCGTCCCTTTACGTACGGTGCCGCCGGCGAAACGATACTCAATCCTCTCGCTATTGAACGGCGACGTAAACAAAGCTCGGAACAGTAACCACGACAAGTATCACTTTATGCTGGAAATAAAATAATAACAGTTGTCTCGCAATGTCTATTTGTGTTTTAACCGTCCTTCATTATCGTATGTAGCCGAATCTTGCGAGCAAGATTAACACTGTAAACATTAGAACTCGCCTAACCTGCACGGACATGTTTGTATCGAGGTCTCTTTATGTGTTCTATTTCTATATAATTACACTTTATAGAATTACTATCGGAATTATCATTACGATAAACGTGTATTTTATTTAACAAGGCTTTCTCTAACGAAGTTATAGTTGTCCAATTCGTAATTGTATTCTTTATTCTCCCCAGCTCGGTTTGAGGAAGATAAACACGACACCCCTGATAACAGCCTTGTTGTTTAAGCATTCATTTGCAAAACTGCTTACCTCGGCATAATTGCATTTTTCTTGCATTCTTCTACCATGACATTCATACTTGCTTATATAGCACTTACTTTATATATAGTGGATATTCTAAAAATAAGTTTCTATTATTATACAATTTAAAGAAGACTGACAGAATATATATATGATAAAGTTTCATGTAGTAAAAGTTTTTTACGTTTTATTGTCAAAAAATTTAATATTGGATTAATTATATTTAATTTGTTTACACATTATTACATCTTTATGCCTTGTATTTATTAATAATATAATTAATTATATACACTTGTTATATAATTATTTTCATATCATTATTCAAAAAGCAATTGTACTTTTCTATAGGTTAAAGAAATTGAAAAGAGAGATTCTGTCCTGACCCCCAAGCAACAAATTGACAGACTACTGCGACCTGGGTCATCCTACTTCAATTTGAATCCATTTGAAGTTTTACAAATTGATCCAAGCACAGAGATAGAGGAAATAAAAAAGAAATACCGTCGTGTACGTATCTATCTATATTTTTCTCCGAATAAGAGGTATTATAATTTAATTCTGATTGTATTGTAATTTAATTTCTGATTTGTTGATTCTAAAATTGTAGATGTCAATTTTGGTGCATCCAGACAAAAATCAAGATGACGCTGAAAGAGCACAGCAAGCCTTTGAAAGTAAATATAACAGGCTCAGTTCATATAACAGATTCAAGTTCAAAAAAATATATGCGCTATAATTGATAAATATGTAAATCTGTAAAAAAAATATCTTATTAATTGCAGTTGTTAATAAGGCGTGGAAAACTTTGGAAAATGAGGAAACTAGATCAAAATGTATGGACGTTATTGAGGAGGCAAAAGCTCGAACTGATCACATGGTAAGTATAGTAGTTTTGTCCTTTGCAACAAAGCGCATTGCGTTCTAGTCAATTTTTGTATGATATGTAATATCGAAATTTAAAGATTGCAGAAAAAAAGAAAAAGCAGAAGAAAGAAGGAAGATCTGAGAACTCGGGACCGACACTTTTGGAGGAAGAAACTGAGGAAGGCTACAGACACGCAGTCTGGGTTATGACGATGAAACTGTTCGCCGATATGGAGCGAAGAAGGTCAGTTCACATCTTTATTCTAAACAGTAAACAGTATATTAAGGTATTAGAAAGAAATTAGTAAACTAAGGTAAATGTACCAATGCCTGGACACATACCTATGTCTGACATTTTTACCATTTGAGTCCTTAAATAAGTTATAACGCGTTTTAAAATCATAGAATCAAAGATAAAAATATTTTACTTGTATTATATTTTTATCTTTAATTTTAATTCGCGTTATACTTATTTAAAAACTAAAATGATAAACAATTAGTCTAGTTCGCATAATATAAACAATTTCATAAAGCTAGCGAACAAAAATGATAAAGATGTCCAGACATAGGTCTTAAGTGTCCCGGCATTGGTTCATTTACCTTAAACGCTTTATCTCTGAGCGTTTAAATATATTTATCTGAAATCTGAAATCGTTTCTTTTTCGTTTACAGACGAGAACTAGCCACGAGAGATGCAGAACAACGTAAGAGAAAACGCGAAGAAGAATTATCTGCGGAAGCCCAGGCAGCAATGGAACGCGAATGGCAACGAAACTTCGAGGAGTCCAGACAATCGCGCGTCGACAGCTGGAAGGCGTTTCAGTCCGGCACAAGCGCCACAAAGCAGAAGAAGGCAAAGAAATTAAAAGCCTTCAGGCCGCCGAAAACGAAGGCGGAGTCACGATAATCATAAACCCTCGTTTTTCTCTAATTCCGATATGCGGATTCTGATTTTAGTCGACGCAATGTTTTATCTTAAAGATTTTCTCGCAGCGTTAAGATAGGTTAAGAGATCTAATATCGCGCGATGTTGATCCAACGATAAACGTGCCGGATTACTCTTGAAATTGAAAGACAAAAGGATATTGTGAATCTTTGGTCCTTTTGACTCCAAGCCATCCAGTTACAAGGTAAAAATTTTTCGGTTTTGACATTCGTTGTTGGATTTAAATGTCGAGATTAGAGTTTCTATGAAAGATTCTCACATTAAATAGTCAGTTTCATCAACTTTCTATCAGAATAATGGTGACTATTAAGTCCTTGACGAGCTTTCGAAAGCATCTTTTTATTTCACCGAGATAAAAAGATTATTATTGAAGATTATTGAATCATTTCTATTTATCATCAATTCCAACTTGATATTGCTCACTAATACAGCATTCAGAGTAAACGAATTCTGGGGGAGTGTGGTAAAATCGATTGCAAGTCCATTTTCTTGCTTAGATTAATCGTGATTCAAAGTTAGAATAAAGATGTTAAAGGCACACACCGATAGCAAGTGTTACCGTGAGCAAAGTCTTAAGAGCAAATTTGCGCGTTACTACAAAAGGGAAAAATATATGAAAAAAAATTGTGGAGCAATAGCAAAGTTATTGGGTGAATGTAGAATAATGAATGCGTCTCTTTATGTACATGGTTGAATGCAGTTTTGTGTGTGCGTGTTATGCAAAATCGTGGCGTTCATTTTGAAAGTGACGGAAAAAAATCGTACGGTAAAAATCTTTATTAAAACAAGTAGAATTTCCAATCTAATTTAAATATTGTACTTTTTATTTAAATATTCTATTCTAATAAGCTGATTTTATCTAGCTAATTTAGATTTATTTTTATTTCGTTTAAGTTATATCCTCACATTATTTTCAAAACGAACGACTCGATTGCGATAGTCTCTTATGTGTAAATCCTGTCTCTTCGCGGAGTCTGACAATTACGGAGTTTTTCGCGAATTCCGCGATTATGCGACTATGTATAGAAAAGAAAAAGAAGAACGAAAAAGGTAGATATCTCTGGAGCATTGTACATTCGCCAATATCCTGATGTCATTGCGCAACAATTGTCAATTTTATAATCTACATGTGTCTCGTACTTTTACTATTAAACGTACGATTGTCCATCATAGGGAAAGTACACAGTTGGATATATATTTATCGTACTATGACGCGAATTCATACGTACAGAATTGGGATACTATCATGATACCATTTTTCTGTAAAAATGCCAAATTCGCGCAAATTAACTTTCGAATATTTTAACAACATATGTCCTGGTCTACAATAAGTGCTTTAAGCCCTAAGCCGTAAGAAATTGATCAATCACAGTAGAATGTGAGGAGAATACTCGACTGATATTGGTCAATTTCTTACGGCTTAGAGCTTAAATACCTTTAAAGCAAGGTTATAGACCAGCACTAGAAATTTATATAATAAAAGACCATACAGACCTAACACTCACACACTCAGAATCATCAAAATCTTTGGTACCCCAAGAAAGATTCTTAAAGTATCATGAGATTATAACGAAATTCTCGTGCCATAAAAGATCGATTCGCTGCGCATTGTTGCCTTCGATTTTGCACCGAATGAGATCTCGGCTTTTCGGGACGCCAATTGAATCCTAAAATTCCACTATTCATGGTACGATATCGCGATGGCTCTTTTATAACTTCGCGAACACCTCGGTATTGCACGAATGGCGTATGATCTCGCGAAGATCCGAGGACGAAAATGGTTCGTTCGATCTTTGGAATCTATTGTGCGATATGTGAATATATATACGTATAAATTGTTTCTAAAAAAAGACTGTTCATATTGCACGACGTGCCGCAATTTCGGATATAATTGTCTAATAGTGTGTATATATATCACTACTCAAATACATTTAAAAACCTTCCACCGAATCGTGATTACACCAGCGACGCAAGCCGTATGTTCTTTTTCGAAGAACTTCCTGAACTAATGTACATTTGTGCGATAAGTTAGAGTGAAACAAACTACACTCGTCACATTCTAACTTATTACACTAGCGCGCACCAGTTCAGGAAGTTGTTCGAAAAAGAACAAAGCTAAGATGTCCATTTAAAACGTGAATTCTGCGAAGAAAAATGCATACAATCGTTCTTAGTCCTCGCATCTTAGTCCATCGAAATCTTTACAGGAAATACACATATGTATATATATCTATATATATACACAGGGTATTCTAAATTCCCTGTATTTTCTTTCGCCTGAAGATTCCTCGACCAATTTGGATGCTTCAGAAGATATTTGCAAAATTACTTTACGAGAAGAAATCAAATCGAATCCGTATTGGTCAAGAAATCTGTACATTAAAAAAAATTATATATATATATATATGGTATATTGTGATATCCCAAAAGTTCTTTCTCCTGTATTTTTCTGAGATTTGTACATGTACCATGTGATTAATTCATTATTGATGAGCGACGCAAATGTTTTCGCCATTCCTTATATTTATCTAATATATCGCGGGTGCAATATAATATGGATTACTTTGGATTATACACACGCATACACATACGTAACACTAGGAAAGTAATATTATATATATGTCTTTCACGTAATAGATAATTAATTAAAAGAAATTAAAAGAAAGTGATTTTTGTATGATATATGAAGACAAATGGACTTTTTTTTTCTCGAGATGCGCGAAAGATATTATCTCTCATTAGGTTATTCGCGTCACTCGCGCCGTGACGTCGATAGGATGTAAGATGTAAATGGAATGTGCTGTGGGACACATTTACCACCCCAGGAAGCCGCGCCGGTATCGGCGGTATCAACATTCCGAGCCAGTGTGACGCCGTACGTGACGCCCGACAGCACGTACAATCGGGGATACCGCTAATAGTCTCGTTTTCGATGAAAATACAAAAGTTCGGGTGAATCTTATTTTGTTAGAAGCATCGCGTAATGTGATGTAATCGATGGAGGAAGAACATATAGACGAATTGCTCGAGGCTCTTCAGAGGGTGGAAGATGCTCGAGGTTGGGAACTGTTGAGGATCATGTAAGTATTTCGAGAACGAACCTGAAAAATTTGCAGAAACGAAAGAACGATCGAAACATCCAAGAAGAAGAAAAAGCAAATTCACGGAACTTTTCCCATATTTTGCGTTTGTCTCGCATTTTTCTCGTATCGTGAGAGAATTTTTAGAATTTAGGATTTAAGTGACATATAGAACAAACAGCTTTAATAGCTTTTAATTAACGTCAGAACCTTTTATATGATTTTGAACAAATCGAATAACGGTAAGATTTATTCATATATATGTACACAACTTTATATATTGAAACTGAAAACCAACCATTCGTTTATTATTGAGAGTCGATTCTCTGACCTTCGCCGTTGTCTCTCGGCTTTATGATTTGAAAACATGTAGTATTTTGATGACGAACTATACGCTTTGTAACGTAGTAAGGACGCAGTCATATATTTTGTAATCGTAACTGCTATATCCTGTCATTGAAGAAAATTATTGATGCTCTCATCGTTATTATTATCGTCGTAATTTCTGTCAGTTTTTCTTCTTTCCTAACTCCTTCTTTTCTAACACTTAAACATCTATCTTTTACAATAGTTTGATATAAAACATAAATCTGAAAAAAAGTAATTATAAAAGTTTTAATAATATGTAAATTATCTGAATTTATTATTTTTTAAAATGTGTTATCCAATTTGACAAAGAATTTCAGGAATAATTCGATGGAAGCAAGTGAATTAAAATATAAAATTACTCATTACTATCAAGATAATACTGTTGTATCATCTAAAACCGAGATTAATTCGTGCATTGATTTTCGAATGCATTTCAAGTGATTGCTTTGGCATTCAGCGATGCGTGAATGAAATTTGAGAAGCAATCTTGCAAAACTCATATAGTACGATAATTCTAATCATCCGATGTTTCTAATCATAAAAAATTAATAAATCGATTGAAGCTTATTTATAAAGCAACACATCTATAATATGTTTATATTACTTTACTACTACAGTTTTTGTGCATTTTGCTATAATAGATTATTTCACAAAATCTTATATGTATAGGCATATGATCAATATAAAAAAAGGTCATAAAAGCATTTAAGGCTTGCATGCTAACTTAATTGTACTTATGCAAATTTATTTACGATAGGGCTGTTAGCGTGCATCAAAACGCATTAATGCACCCAAGCTGTTCACCATCCTATATTGTATTGCATCTCACGCGATGCGTTTACGTTCTTGCGACAAGTACATACATGCAATTGCAAGTCGAGTGCAACAGGTAGTAAGCCTTCTGCATCCTTTCAAATTTTCGTTGCAGCTCACCTAAGTGTGCAAGATACATTTCCATGCAAGATTCGCCAGAAAGAGAAAGAAAGAGGGAGAGAGGGTGGGAGGAAAAGGGAGAGAGAAAGATCGCAGAATCACACAATAGTTCACTGAGTGAGTGATGGAAAGGAAAGGAATAAGAAGAGATTGAAAGTATGAAAATGACCTGTGTACTATCACGTGCCCGCCGGTACAGAGCGTGCAATAAGGATTATGTATGAAATAATTCAAATAATAATTAATAAAAAATTACATATAAATAATTTACAAAATAATTGAGATAACGTATTTATAAATAACTGACAGTAATTATAATATAAGCCGGGATATAAACATAATTTAAATAATTTATTGGGATGCCATTGACTTATCAACTATCGTTATACGACTTTCTGCTCTGATTTACTATATTTAATTTATATTTATTTCGTCTCATTTATGATGGATAGGAATTATAAAGATAATTTCGCGATAGAATGATATTGAAGATATGATCTTGCAACGTCTCTCTTCTTAATAAATCGTCAATAAATGAATAGAACAAGGCTGTTCACAGAACAGAGATCGGACTTTCTGATATTTGGTTATATTGAACACGGTTGAATAAGGAATGTTCACTTGGAAAATTACATATGACAGAACCAATAAGTACTTCTTGCGAATAAATCACGTGGAGGAAGTTGCGGCAACAACATTGGCTGCAAGCACAATAGAAACTCGCGATCGAATTACTTCCTGCGATACTGCTCGCGTTTTCTTTCCCTTCTCCAGCAAAATTATTCCGCTTCCAGACGATTCAAAGTAAAAAAAAAAAAAAACGATTCGATGATTTATTGACGTCATATTCATTGCACTGCTTGCCATCGATTAGATTATTGATGTATCGGGGAATACTTATTTACAATCAGTCATATTTATGAAAGACATATGTATTTCCAATACTATATTTTACAACAAATGTGACAAGACATAATGAACTTTTTGATGAAATATATTTATTTCGATTTTTGAAAACAAAAAAAGAAAAAATTTAAAGAAAGATATTTCTTTCAAAAACAAAAACATTTTATCAGACTTTAATAAATATAGTGACATTTTTTAACTAAAAGTCCTTTATACAATGAAAAAATACACGCAGACGAAATTTGAGATTTCGACGAAAATTGAACGAATGACTTCGTTGAGTGTATTATCCTTTTCGTGTTTCTCAAAGTTATTTTAATTAAATATCTTATTTTAAATCCCTTGGACTTCTCGGGACATCCAGTCCCGTCATACATCACTGATCTCCCACACTATGCAGTATGCTCACACACATATACACACACTTGTGTACGCACGATCTCTTCCTAATGCCAATGCACACCTTATGGAGCAGGTAAAACGGCGCCACACAAACGCACATCCTCACACATAAAGCCAAGAATTCCTCATCGGCTAGTGGCAGCAGGAGGAAGAGAACCCGGCGATCGGTTCGATATACACACACAAACTACGCACACGACCAAGAGTCAGATTATCGCTGCAGGTAGAAGTAAAAGAACACGCGGCGCCGTTACCCATACAAATGAAGCGTTAAGCGTTTGTATGCGTGAGCAGTAACGCTACACACACTCGTATACGCGCACACAGAGGCAAAAACACGCCACACCAGTTTACACGTAACACACGCAAATCAAAAGAGTCACACTTTCGTATACCCGCGTCGTGTGCGCGAGATAGAAGGAAAAGAATATCTTCACCGTATCTTGTGTGTGCACACAAAACAGGTAGAACGCAAAGAACGTGCCACGCCAGTTTACACATGCGCGCGCGCGCGTGCACACGCACACATACAATCCAATCAAGAATCGTGTACACCTGTCTGCGTGTGCAGAGGTAAAAGAACACGGCATTCACACACACACACATAGACAAGTGAGGAAAAACGCCGCGTGCGTATACATGTGCACAGGTAAGACCGACGACGAGCGGTGCGGCACGACACTCGTCTGGGGCCTCAGTGAGGTGATGTTCACCGCCGTGTGTGCAGCTCCTCGTGGTTTCGCTCCTCCGCCTCCGCCTCTTCTTCCACCACCTCCTCCTCCTCCTCGTCCTCCTCCTCCTCCTCCTCCTCCTCCAGGGGGACCAGGTAAACGCACGAGGACGCATATCGGGGCCCGTGGCCGCAGAACGGACCCCCGGATCCCTCTTTCGCTCTCCCATATCGGTAGCCTTGACGGGCGCCAGTCAGCCTGGACACCCAGCATTTAACCCGGCCTGGTCTGGCGAACACACGTGCGTTAACCGCAGAGTGTAGTGAGGAGAATTTGAATTCGCGAGTTCGCGTTCGAAAAGAGAATTTCCGCCGATCGCCGAAGGAGCGCGGTATCGAGGTGAATTTCTTCGGAGGGTGTTCGAAGAGGAGGAGGAGGAGCGGCACAGGATGTGTGATCGGTGATCATCGGTGTGTGTGTGTGTGTGTGTGTGTGCCACGGCAACGTGAGTGCCGACGATGTCGACGACGGACGTGGTTCGCATCGTTCAGCAAGGAGCCGCTGCCGACGAGGACCAGGGGTAATTTCTCTCGCTCGACACTTATTTCGGAACGTGAGGCCTCAAAGGCCGCGGTGAAGGGCCTTTTCTCCAGCCCGGAATCGGTGAAATATAGTGCGTCTGGTAGTGAAGGTTGTTGAACGGAGACTCGTTGTTATAGCGATGATGTGTCCAACGTCACTCTTCAATATTGGTCCCTAAATGAAAGAAAGTTTGTGCAAAATGCTACGATTAATTAAAATTAATCCAATTTCGGCGGTATTCGTCGACGATTCAAGTAACCGATGGAAGTATTACTAAAAAAAAAATTCAGAAATTATTCTAAATCTTTCAAATCTTAATCTGAGATCTGCAAGACACATAAAGAATATTAGAAGAATTAAATTCTTAGATACATGTGTCGCTAATGGCTATTGGCTAGTCCGGGTAATCGACTTTTAATATTTATAGTGTGAAAATTATGATAAAACCATAATCTCCTATTCACACTCTCCAAGAAAGAAAGGAAAAGAAGATTAATAAAAAGTATTATGATGAAAATTAAGATTAATACAATTCTTTCATTTTTGTTCAATGAGAAAAAATAGTTTCATTAATCATTATTCTAAAATTTAAAATGTGATTCTAAATTGATATATATATATTTTTTATCTATATATACAATATTATATATTCTCTCTTTCTTTCTCTCTTCAATTATTTTAAATAAACTTTTACAGAAAGAGCTAAGAGATCCCTATAGATTAAAAAAGATAGACCTTTTGAGACATATATTTTGCAATTTCCAATACAGTTTAAGTATAAGTTGGTCGAAGTTTTACGCTTCGAATGTATTGTGAATGAGAGTCGCGTCGGATTCAGAGTTGGTGGACATGCTGATCATGCGTTTCGCGCTGCGGGCAAATGGAGGATAAGGAGCTGGCAGGAATTTTTGGTTCGTGAATAGGATAATTACGAGGAGAAAATGATCATTTAGGAACGAGGAAAAGTTTTGTAGCGATGGAACGTAAAGACACTGGATTCTCTAACGCGTGAATCACTTTATTTTGATAGTCGGCTGCCGGCCGACGAATAAGAACGAATTATCAAATCGACTGATAAAAAAGACCTTGTTTTATCTCCTTTAGTTTATCTCTCTTCTTTTCCAGAACGTTAACTCAAAAGAATGTATTGCGTGTGATATTTCCTGATTTATTATTCATGTCTTTTCTCCACGATTTATCACATTCTTGTCGTTTTATTTCATCTTTTCATTTATTTTCTTTACTTATCTCTGTCATTTATTTATTTCTTTATATGCTTTTCAATCATTTAAAGGAGACACAAATTATAGGCTTAACAATTTATGTCATAAATTAAAATAATTCACGCGTTAGGTGGAAATGTTTTCTTAACCATGCATGGATATCTTTAGTTATCTCATTAAGTTTCTTCTTAAGATACGAAGCGGCATCTTAACACATTGCCCTTGCATGAAATATATTTCATTCAACATGCAACCTTGTGTTCTATTAATTTAACCGTCTCTGTAACAACTTTGATCAGCATAAGTAGATCATGTTATACACTTGTCATAAATTGCATTGCTTAATTGCCGTTCAATGCGTAATGTGTCAGGTTAATCGGAAATCACGTGCACGTGATATGTAATACGAATCTTTAGCATTCTTTGCCACTTTACAAAAAAAGTTTACCAAGTCGCAAATACAGAAAGACTGCAATTTTGCATAAATTTGATAAAATCTTATTTATTTTTCTCTTAGATTATAAAAAGATTAATAATTTCTATCTTTCTTTTGATGTAATAATTTTTAAACTATTAGAAAAAATTCAACAAACTCTGTAATTTTATTTTTAAAGGTTTCTTTATCAAGCCATTCTTCAATCATGAGAAAGGATAATTCCTCTAGCTAGGGAGATACTCCAATTTGACACATTTTTAAATTTACAGCCAAACTTCTTTGTCAGCTGAAATAAATCGGAACGTTTACGATTTCAATCCCTGTTTACTCACGATATACGTGCGGCAAGCGCTTTATCAGCGTTATTTGCGTTATATTGTACTTTCTACTTACCTGCTGCCCGCAGGAGTAAAGTCCGATGAACGCAGACCAGGCAGCGCGACTGTCGAATACCGTCGAATCGTCGTCGTCAGGAAGAAGTAAGACATTCGCGCGAAACCTGTTTTGGCGTTATCCAAGATTGCTCCGCCGCCTAAGTAAATCTTGTTCGCTCTCTCTGCTCTATCCAGCTGATTATAAATATATTTTATAAATATACTCTTTTTCATACTTACCTCGGTAGATACGAATCGTTATCTGCTACCGAGTTAGAGAACGGTCTTGACTTGAAACGACGCTAAAAGTAAAATTAATATCTAGAATATTAAGAATATTAACGTAGTGATAAGAGTAAAAGTGAAATACCGCTTTCAAGTAGTAGAAATGTCTGGTAAACAGCTACAATTAATTTTCTTGATAGACGAATTAATCCTTAAAATAAACGCACACAAAAAATTTATAGAATTAGCTTTACTATCATTCTTTTGATATAAATTACATTCTTTCATTTATATAAAGTTAAATTGTAATCGCGATCGTAAATATCGCATTATATTCAGGTATTTGTTACTTTAAAAAGAAATAAATCCTCACATATCATGCACCCTGCTGTTATAGGAATGAACGTACAGATGATTGAAGGATTGATGGTGGAAATCGATATTATCGCGCTTCATAAATCATAGAATTATTTACAAATAATCTGAAGAAGAAATAGAAAATTTGTCGGAAACGTTTCAATATCTTTACTTAAACATTTTTAGAAGACAAATTAGATTTTTCAATTGCTGGAAATTGCATGAATTTAATAATTTTAAAGTCTGATTTTTATCTTAATTATAATTAACTTAATTTTAAAGTCGCTTTCTCAATAATAAATTTAATAAAAAATTATTTTATTGTACATATACGTATATACAAATATAGAAATACATTACTAATAAATTGTATATTATAATATTATAATTAAATTAGATGTATGCTAAAAGAACCATATTGTTCTTTCAAGCATTTCACAGAGTTTCAACAGCGGATAATTTTCCTCTTAAGCGATTCTTCGTGGCGGGACGAGCATGTAATTAGACACATTCTTGCATCTTCGGCGTATACTGCCTAATGCCACTCCGCCATGTAATTTGCTAATATTGCAGCGGATTGCACCTGCAATTTCGACCCTCACGTACGGTTGCCACATCGTATATTTTCCTACAAGCCTTTAATTGTTTTAATATATCGAAAATTGCTACCTCGTGCCTCCGTTCGAAGGTGCAGGTTTGAATCGCGATCTTTTTGATGAATTCCCTCATTAACGACCCACGTTTCCGTTCTCGATCACAGACCCCTACGCGATAAATAATAATACAGAAAAATTATGAAATTATTAAAAATTAGTTGAATCTTACGATTCGTTCGTCAACATCGTTGCGAGATCCTTAATCGATTTTTCTTCTACTCAACCACCTTGCATTACATTTTCCGGGCCGGCAAAGTCGCGAAAGGAAAATCTCACGGATAAAATTCTCAACAATCGTGACTTGACATTAGCCGGCGGAATTAATTTTCCCTCGTGCCTCTTGACTCTT
Source organism: Temnothorax nylanderi (assembly GCF_030848795.1). NCBI lineage: Eukaryota > Metazoa > Arthropoda > Insecta > Hymenoptera > Formicidae > Temnothorax > Temnothorax nylanderi. Next base: position 336,636 of record NW_027249228.1, read on the forward strand.
CGTCTTTGTTTTACGTGACGAAGGAGCAGGGTCTGTTATAACTTCGCGACAGTGAAGAAATCGGAGAGGACGTCGGTCGAGGCGGCGTGTAAAGACACCGCGAGACCATATTAGTCACGTTTCTCGAAGACGTATCGTCGTCTCTCTCTTACGCTTTCTCATCTTTCCGTCTCTCGTCCCGCTCGCTCTTTCGCCAATGTCAATGACTGCTCTCTTGGGGCTAGCTGTGACCCCCCGTGTGAACGAGTCTGGTCTTTCTCCGTGTCTCGCTCTCGCCCGGAATGGCGCTTTCACACGAAGGTGGAAAGAGCGCACAATGTGTGTACCCGCATAATATTCGACGCGGCGTTATATCACGCGAGTTATATTAGGCTGCGAATATCCTGACCTGCGAACACCCGTTGACAAGTGCTCATTACGCGGCGCGATATACCGGCGCCTTATGATTCGAGATCTGCCTCCCGTAAATAAGAAGATTAACTTTTATCTTGAATCTACATACGTGGAGCTTATCATTATCCAAATGATACAATGGTATAACATGATATAAAACGATACGTGATACAAAATCAAAATATAAAATGATATAAAATTAAGAGACCCCCAGAGATGAAAAATAACGACTTAATAAACTTGGCAGAAAGACTCAGAATAAGGTTAAATAAAGGATTTAATTTAATAGAAGATCTAGAAGATACATAGAGTGAAAAATGCACAGAATAATGAAAAGATAGATGAAGTAAACTCATTATTTGCAGTATTTAACTGTAGTTGTAAAATACACGGGCTTATTTAAGTACGATATTTTTCTTATACGGCGGCAATTCGTTAGAGGATTAAAGGTGCAGACAGTTTTGATAATTGAACGTCGGAACGCGGAAATCCGCGCGTGCGTCTGGTCGAATAGGCTCGCGGACGCGGGTTACTTGGAGAACGAACCTTAAACCTTAAGGTTGAATAACGGTTCTTCCGGCGCGCATGCATACCTACCTACCTACCTACCTACCTACCCATCGTGATGTCTCTACGGGGGAATCGTCGCCGCCGTCGCGATTTCTGTGCTGAGCGTCGCGAGCGGTGCAACGAAAAGCCCTGGCGAACGAACGAACGAACGAACGAACCTGTCCTGTTCCGCTTCGTCGCGAACAGCAGCAGGGTCGACGCACCGAACGTGACGATATTTTGACGTGCTCGAAGCGAGCTCCGCTGTCGCGAGACTCGGCTCGACACGTGATTCCCGCTCGATTCGCAGTTGCGCAAGTTGAGTTGAATCGCGACGGTGTACAGTAAACGAAATGTAGAGAAGCTGCAGAAAGACGTTAATCTGGACGAGAAAGATATAAGAAATTATAGAAGAGCTGAAACTGAAAAATAAGAGATCTTTACTGAAGATATTTAAAAGAATCGCTGGAACTGACAAAAGCATGCGTTGAAAAAAGAAGTTTTGCTAAAAAAAAGTTGCATAAATTGATATGCGGTAATGTGTAGATAAAAGAGATCTTATACATATAGATATTATGGATATCATAACAAATACACGGAAAAAATTGCGGACTGTATATATTCTTTGTACTGTACATACATCATAAATGTCTAAATTGCAACGAAGATTCTCTTGTAAATTAAATTAAAGTAATGTATGCGAGCTGTATATCTAAACGATAATTTCTGCTGACAATGTTCCTATTCGTCTATGCTTCTTCGCTTATTTATTTTTTCTGGCCGTGATTTAAATGCCTTTATCTCATGCATAATGCTCAGTAAATAAAAGTGTCATAAAATAAAATGCATAAAGCAGCAACTTGATGAATAATCATGGCGTTCACGTGTCGACCGATTCAAAGGCTAATCACAACATAGCTGCGACTCTCCTGACAATTTAATTAACCTGACAATTTAATGACGGGAAAGTTATTGTTCCACGAGAGACGAATGATACACTACGGCTGTCGGTTCTTCTTGTTTGAAGATAATTATTTTTCCTTATCCTCTTCCGCTCCACATTTTGTCGTGGACAAAAACGGCTTCGTCATTGTCAAGACACCACATTTAGATATTGACCCCTGCGACCTGATTTCCCCTTTTCGTTGAAATTTCTATAAGACGTCGGAGTATCATTTAAACTCAAATAAAAAAGCCATAATTTAAAATCACAATAAGAAAAGATCCAATTACTAAAAAAATTTTTAGTTTCTTATCTTTTAATCTCTAATTAGTTCTCTCTGTTATTTAAAGTTAAAAATTTATTATTCTTCCAATTACAATTTAATAGTAGAACTTTTCCATTTTTCTTCTTCCCTCTTTCTTACGTTTTCTCCTTTTACGAAGTTAATTTTATGGAAAAATTATCGTATTCATGATGTTTTTATAGATTATAATTTTTTGGGCTATAATTATTCGCGATAACAATAAATATACTCTGATTTCTATCTTATCGTACATCAAATTTTTTTTATCTTCTAAAAACATTTTTATTTCATAACAACTGGATGATTTCTTCACTTGTTCAAATTTGCATTTATGCGTTATATGTATCAATTAATTCTAAATTTTTTTATGTTATTCCAGAGCGCTTTTAACATTTCTCGCTCTCAAGTGATTTAAATTAAAGTTGCTTGTTACAAGCTTTTATCGCGTGCGCGAAACCACCCGCATGGAAACTCGTGATAATACTGTTTAACGACAGAGTGCATCCTGACAATTTTAACTCATTTTATTCCTGCAAATACGATCCTGCCTGTCATTTCGTGCAGTAAAAAATTATCTATCTTACAATGTTCATGATTTATTAAAAATGTTCTATATTTTATGCCAATATTAAATAAATAGATATCCCTGCATACATTCCGTTATTATTTATAAATACCAAGCATATTTGTTTTAAGCAAACTTTCAATTAAATTTTAACGAATTTATAATTTGAGGATTAGTTTTTTATGAAGATTTTAATGTCAAAAATTAAGAAGTTGAGAAATATTATTCTCTGCTGACTTGATCGTTAAGAAAAATTTAACATAAATTATAGTCGGAAGATTTTTAGATAATTTACTAAATCTAAAACTATATACTACACGCACAGCTCTTGGACAGTTCATATTTAGTTTCTACGTGTAAATCGACATAGTATATTTGCAGATGCCGATATAACAGGTTATCAGTTGAGCCAGATAACCGAACATCCGCACCGTACACGGAAAGTCGTTATTTACTCTTCTTGATGCGTCTTTGAGAAACGTATCGATTATCAATTAGACACGCCGTTACGATACGGTATCCTTAATACGGGATCTTGATGATAGATGAAGCGATATGAATGTGTCCTCCCACGCAGCTTCCTCCGCGGATTGTGAAGATATATGCAAATCATCCGCGTGTTGTGACATCTGGGACATTTCGTCAGATAATTATTTTTCTCTCAGCTGTATATTTGTCACAGTTGAACCCATGTTCATATATACGTTCCCCGAAATTTTTTGCGTCGATATCCAGTCATTTTGCATCGTGGAAAATTCACGTTGTCGCGTTACCGGTTCCGATGGAAACCGAGTGGAAAGGCCATATTAGGCGTCCGACGCGGTGCAACCGCGTCGTCTACCACGAGGCATTACTGTCGTCTAATGTACGTCCAGTCACGCCCCCGCTGGCTGGGGCCCGAAGAGCGAGCGAGCGAGCCGTGGCGAAACGAGACGAAGCGTACCGAGGGGCCCCATCGGCGGCGGGCCCCCGTCGCCGATCGGCGAGATCGCGACGAGCCGAGCTCTCGCGAGGTGTTCTCGGCCGACCGGGTCGCGAAGCCGCGCGCGACCGCTCGCGTTTCCCATTGCCGAATAATCTGTCAATTACACGGTGATAATGTGCTCAGACGCGTGTTCGTTTCTCGGATCGATAAGCCGATGACAAATCGGTTCCTCAGCTGCTCCGAAAGTGAAGTCTCCGCCTTCTCCAAAGTGGCCTAAGTACGTCTAAGACTCTAGCTGTCAACGGAGTTAAAGTGGTTTCCAGGTTGAACGTATTGTGTGCAATGCATCGCTGTGGATGCGTTAAGTGAATATTGAATTTTAGGGGAAAGCCAGATAATGTTAAACAGTGAGAGGATTCGAAAGAAATAACACATTTGTCATTTCGTTTTCGTGCTTTTTAAATTATTTTTATCCTTATGTTTGTGACGTGTAAAAGATATCGTGTAAAAAACTAAGGGTAAGCTTCATGATAATCATATAGTTACTTTCGTATTTTTCAAATTCTTTCAAGTATATTTATATTTAATGTCATATTGGAAAATATGAGAGTACATTAAATATTATCCATAATAACTCTCTCTTTGATGAGAAATGAAATAGCGCAGTTATAAAAATCCATTTATTTCTAGGAAAAACTTGTTGAATTATGCGAATTCTTCAAATCATTTCCAAGAACGTATATAAAATAAGATTTCATATACAGTCTACAAATATTTTCAAACATAATAAATAATTCCATAACTACTTTTGAATACGTATTAACGATAATTAGTCCCATCATATATGCGTCTAACGAGAAAACCAGAAAAATGTTCGGTACAAATGAAATAGGTTGGCGCCGGCATGATTGCCTCCAACCAGTACGGCTCATCTTTAAGCGCATCTCGTTCTTCAGAAATGGCAGTGAGCAACCGGATGTGCACGCCTATTCGCGTTTAAATCTCGCATTAATGCAGAGTGCTCATATTTTACGCAATCATACGCGTCCTTTTCAACGAAATTTAAATATAGCGGAAAAAAGTGCACTACCATTCAATCTTCTTAACTTTCTCGTATTTTATATATTTTTCATCTGATCTTTATTTATGATTTTAATGTTCAAAAGTTGAGAAATAATTTAATCATGTGTACAGAAAATTCACTTTCCACTTTTCGTTAAATATTAGGACTGGAATTACTGATTGGTTTAGATAACATGAAATAAAGTTGATTAATATTGAATTCATACGTTGCTCTTCTAAACTAAAAGAGCCATTTATATTCCTTTTTTATTTTCTTTTTTTGAAACTAGTGTGAATAAAGTCCGTACTTATCTCACAAACGCTTGCGTAATTGGCAAGAAATTTTCGAGAAATTATGAATTGTGGAAAGACGCGTTTCTGGTTTAGCGGAGGCTTGTAGCAACGTCGACATTCGGGCACACGTAAGCGAATAATTTCCTCGATCGCGATATCCGATCCTACATGAGACGTCGCTATACACCTCCGGATGTGAGCGCAATGACTGTTCTCGAGTTTTCTCGACTGTCAGAGACGGAAGTGGATGAACACAGCCAGGTGCGTATAGCTGCATGTGCATTCACGCGATCGGCGAAACGATCTTCCGTCCCCTGCGTCGCGTCGTCTTCATCGTGTTTTATCACGCATCTCCTTTTTAACGAACGGAGCCTCGACTCTCCGGTCGGATGTCTTTTGTTGTCAAATCGAATTTCTCAGCGCGTTGTTGCAAGTTGTCGGTTGTTTGCCGTAAAATTATTCATGAAAACTCGCGCGTATCTGCGACGGCAAAGTAGTAACTTGCATCGCCGAGTATGGAAATTTTCTTCCTGGCCCGGATAGGCCGGCAACGCTTATTGGTATTCTACTCCTTTGCTACAGTCTATCGCTATTCTCTTGCACGATTCATTGTTCGTACCTGATCCGATGCGGAGAATGAGATAGAGAAAGAAAGAGTGAAACCGGAGAGAGAGAGAAAGAGAGAAAGATAGAAAGAGAGAGAGGGGGGGAGAGAGAGAGAGTGGAAGAGGGAGTAAGTAAAGTAGACTGTGTTTCATTGTTGCAACACGTGAAACCGCAGAGCGTTTGGTGGAATAAATTCAAGGATCAGTTTATACGCATGAAATAAATGCCGTAACACTTGCGTGTCGTTAAAGAATAATTGATGAAAAAATAGAGATTAAAGGGATGAAAGATTGGAGAAGCGACAGGGAAATATTGAAAGATATCCAGACGTTTTAACAACGCGACAGCATTATGGAATTAAGCGCCGCGCTTAGTCGCTCGGCTGGTGTGACTTACGATCGGTTGCATTGGCGTGATTTTTCTCCGAGTGCCCGACGAATGGGAATCGAACGCGTACCTGGTGAAACACCCACGAGACACGATCGCGGAACGTTGTTGGCACCGAGCGACGAGATGTAGCAATCTCTTTCGTGCATGATACGTCGATTCTTTTTATAACAAAAGGAGCCTAGATACGACCGTCCGTTGAGTCACTGTCGTCGTTGGCATAGGCAATCAGTTGACATAGCCGTGTTCCGTCGTCTCGGAAGGCTCTTTTTAGTTTTGCGCATCCTTGCGGCGATTTATCATCCGGTCGATTAAACGCTCGTTGAAAACTCATTTCAAAACCAAGAGAAGACAGATTGTCCCTTGTCGTGATTTAATATGATCACCCGGTGCATAGCAAACGTTTCAACAAAAAGATATTGCCAGTGACGTCAGTGTTGAACCGTCGTCGTTAGAAGGATTCGAAGATATCGTGAGCTTTAATCCAACGTCGTAATTACAACCGATCGGTTGGTAAGATATTGTAATGTTATGAAAAACGGTTAAAGAAGATTTGCGAATGTACTCGTCGAGTACATTGAATGAAGTCAGCAATTAATTGCATAATTGCGGTCGTCAGCTGCGTGACATTTGAAGTAAATGTCTGATTATATAACGTTATAAATAAACCGCGTGCACAAACTTCGTTCTCGTCTATGTCTATAACATTCAACGCATGCTTATTGACGTAATTAATTGATCATTAATTAAATGCAAATGTACGAAGATGTCAAACGGACTGTATAAATCCTTGTATCGATTCAATGAGCTGTGTTTTGTCATTTATAACTTTTGCCTCTTTGATTTTCAAATCTTAACTTACACAAATATTGTTTAAAAGACAAAAATGTGAAGCGATCGAAGTCGACTGCTCTCGCGGGCCGATCGCGGGCCGCACGTATCTCGCGCGCGTGTATCGCGGGAGCAAAAAAAATTCGCTAATGCCGTAATTAACAGCGCGCTCGACGAGGAAGAAAATCTGGCGGCGCGCGCGATTTTTGCGGCCGCTCGGAGTGTGATGAAACGGTTGTTCATGGCTATACAGGAGAGAACACGGCACGTCACGTGCGTCAGTTGCGTGAGTAAGTCTTGGCCATTAAGTCGCGCGCCGCGACGACGTCGACGAGGGACGCGCCGCGCGCCGGTGATCGAGATATATCCGCGGCTCGTAAACTCATTCGTTTCTGCCGTTCGATGAATAATCGGCGCGCGCCGATACGAAGATACGTGTGTGTATATATATATATGTGCAATGAACGGACGCGAGAGCGGCCGTTAATTACCCGCGCTCTCGGCTGGGAGCAAACAATAATTAAGCGTAACTACGTGTACGGGCGATAAAATCGCGCGTCGCACTTGACCGCGTAAAATCCGACGCCCCGAGAGAGAATAGTTTAACGCCTGAACGGCGTTTCGGTATGCTCTCGATCCCTTTTTGTTTTTAATTCGACACAATCAAGAAGGATATTTTTGTAATTGAGCTGATCGGAAGACCTATGACGCGATATCGCGATAACGACGTGAAAAACAACTGTGGAACAATTGTCAGGTATAAAGACAATTGCAGCTAGAAGAAACGGTATCTTCATTTAGCGGAGCAATTGCGTTACTTTGAACATTCTCTTTAAAAGCTGCTCTTTCAGGCCGAGCCTTTTATTGGCGCGTCTGCTTCAGCCGCGCTCGCGACGTTCTCCGCGAAGTTGCGAAGTTCGGCGCGGCAGGCCGACGCGACGAGAGGATACCTCGGGATCTCCAGCATCCGGCTTTGTGTTCGCAGGAGGCTGAAGGCTGATCTACAGTACCTGAGAAGAAGGGGGCTGTTCAAGGCGTCTGGCAGCGGCGGCGGCGGCGGCGGCGGCAGCGGCGGCGGCGAACTATCGCATCAAGGACGCAAATGCGCGCGATGCGGCGCGTCGTTCGGTAGATTTTACAACACCGGCGCGACTTGCACGCGCTGCAGACATCGCGTGTGCCGGCAGTGTCGCACCGAGATCAGGAACCACGCAGTAGGTGACAAAGAAGTCGAGTGGACCTGCAACGTTTGCTACAAGATCGCGTAAGTGCTTTACCGGAAAGTTCCTTGTAAGCAGTCGCTTCCTTATTGCGAGGCACTTTTACGAACAGCCGAACGTCGAAAATCAGTTTTCTATATTATTTAATGATAATTGTAATAAAAAAAAGATACGTTGTATTCTGCATTTACTTATTTACAAGATAATATATATAATATTTTCTTGTAAATATAAGTAATATAAAGTTTATAATAATATCTCGTTAACGCATCATTAATTTTTGTGTAATATTATTATTTCACAAAATTTCTTGCTACACGTTTTATACAAATATCTTTACTGATTAATGCAAATAGGGTAAAATCACGAAGGCAATAAGCTAACGAGCAAATGAAGTATGTGAAACTTCAACGATGTCGAATTCAGGTCGAAAATGGAGACTATAATGCCTCTTCCGCATCGCGTGATTCTTTGTTTCCCGTATCTTTGTGTGCTGACATAATTTCGAACCCGTTCAATTTGCAGAGAACTACACGTCGTTACCGGCAAGTGGATGTACGAAAGCCCGACTTCCAGCGGATCCGTCAGCGAGAAAACAGCGCAGATCCCGGTGGACATATTAAACCGCAGCATCCGACGAGCTTGGACGATTAATGGTGCGTTCCAACAATTAATCTTCCGTCGATGACTCGGTAGAAAGTACGAGGAAAAGGAAAATTCGTCTTTAACAGAAAGCTAAATATTGGCGAGACGATGTTAATTAATGTCACGATTATAATGATTTACATGTTGATTTCCTGCACGTTTCCTCATTTGAGAGGCTCAGTCGCGATTGCTTCCGCTTCGTTTTGCATGACAGCGAATTTACGATAAATTATTTTCTCCAAAGGTCCTCCGACACATTGGTTAGCCGCGAGAAAGTCTCCGGAATTGCGAATATATCGCAGCCTACCGTCTCGCCATCAGGATTATCGAGATCCATTGGAGGATTCAAGCTTCGACGACGGAACGTTATCGAAGCTTGAGAATTCGCGGAAGAGCAATTTGGACGTGAAGGACTGCGCCGAGGATGCCGGTGACAACTGCAGAGATGTAAATGAAGCGATCGAGAAAAGCGCGTCGACTAACGAACGAACGAAGCGAGAAAAACCAATCGTTAAAACAGAGGATGAAGTGCCATCACCAGATAGTGTAAGATTTAACAAGAGAAGCGAGCGCTCGGCGAAGGAGCAGGAAGATCCTGTGCTGGAACAGAGCACGCCGAGGATATCGCTTATAAAACCGCCGAGGATCCTCGCGAAGCTTATATCACCCGAGACGAAACCAAGTCCGGCGAAGCATGGCGAGAGGAAATCGAATATTCCCATTTTTAAAAGGAGCTCCAAGGAGTTCGAGGATATTCGGAGCCCACAGGAGTCGCCCAAGCGATCACTTATTCCTCAAAGGTATCATTTCTGTCTTCCTTTTGCGGGTAGTGAGAGCGACTCCATTTTCATTAAAGCATTTTTATCTTTAAAATAAACCTTATTTATTTATAATTTATATAATATCGAAAGCCATATCTTTAAAGGTTTACAATAGCAATAGATTTATATAAAACTATTACACTTATTAATTATAAACAAAAGAAATTCTTAATTATTATAAATAATTAAATACGATCATTTTTATTAAACATAATTTTTAAATTATTCATCTCTGCTATCATTTTTTAGATACAGAGGAAGCACTGATGATCTGCGTCGCAGTCGCGAGGACATAAGCGTGCCGAGCTTGATACCGAAACTGTTATCCCCCCGCAGCAAGGAGGACCGATTAAAGCGACAAGACAGCAAGGACGACATCCGTCATCTATCGAGATCAGCGCGAAAGGATTTTAAAGAAGAAAGCAAGTTCTCGTCGTTTGTTACCTCACCAACGTCCGCCAGCAAGGACGAAGTGTGCAAGTCGGGAATAAGGATCTATCGCCGTGACAATAGTCGCGAGGACGTGGGCAGGGACTGCGTGAATTCGATCAAGGAATCCACGAAAGGAAAGCAGCAGGAGAAGCAAGAAAGAACGGAGGTTGTGGGCGGCGCGGCGAGATTGAAATCCACCGGCGAACAGAGCAGGACGGCAAGGTGCGAGGACGGCAAGGACGACGCCAACGACGCCGAAGGATCGTCATCGAGGAGAGAGGAGGCAATTGCCTCGATCGAACCGGACTCGACAGTGCCGAACGCGCGACCGGACGAGAAGGCTGATGCGGAGCATCAGGACGCGAGGATGATCGACATGATCATCGTGGATAACAGGACGCAGGACGAGCGGATGCGGGAGCAGGACACGATGGTCTTGGGCAACGAGGCGATAGACGAGAAGCATTTGCTGGCGACCCGTGAGCCGATCGAGTCCGTCGCGGAGAACGATAAGGGGCAGGACAACGACGAGGAGGAGACGCGGGACGCCGCCGAACAATTGTTGGATGTCGGCAGCGACGGTGACGTCACCGGGATCGCCAGTGAAAGAAAGGGCTCGCTGGAGATCGGTTATGGAAAGAGGCTGGACGAGTTCCAAGTGGTCAGTGAATATGCTTGTGTATTGTTTGTGGCATGTGGGCGCGATACATACGCGAACGAATTCGTGTGCGTGTGTGTGGAGGTGTTACCGGCATCCTTTGCGAAACACGAGCCTTCTCTGATTTAAATATATTCGTGATACGTCACTTTTCACTTTCACTTTCATTAATCCGATATAAAAAAGTATTATTTAATTTAAAAAACTTGCGTATTTAATATCTATCGTGGGAGAAGAATTGTATATTGGATATTTTTATATACGTATCAATCGTATTTTCACATGAATAATTTTTCGTCAAGTTATATCGGATATAAACCTTTTTTCTGATTCTTACAAATTTCGATTTTTATTGAAAATTTATTTTATATTTTTTATTATATTTTATTAAATAACATTTTAGACAATTTTTTCAAGACGTATATTTTATTTTTTTACTTATCTAATTTTATTTTATTAAGATAAATGATTCCAATATAAAACATAGAAAGTAAAGGCTAAAATTATTATTATTTAGCTGCTTATGCAAGAAATGACGAAATAATAATTAATAATTATTTTCTGGGAAGCAGAAGTCCCATTCATGAAAGTGCTGATTACATATTTATGAACAGCTGTCTATAAAAAGAGAGAAGGTTCTCACGTACGCTTGATTTTATTATTTATCAGTATTCATGACTATCAAGTTGCTTAATATACCAGTTCTAATCATGATATTGTCATGCGCATAATTGTTCCTTTAAGCAGGTACGGCGAAAGTTCTCCAAAGAAGAATTCTCGAATCCGGACGACACCGACGACACTCCGAATAAGCGTTGTTCAAGCGTAAGTTAGTTGCATCATACAAATTTAATATTAGTCTCAACAAATTCCATTCAATTCACATTTCGAGGAATGTTTAGTGAAACATTTATCGACATTTTTAATTGTAATAATAATAATTAGTAGAGGAAAGTCCCCTATTATGAGACAGGATCCTAATATGAGATATGTTAAGCTAAAAGGCCGTATATAGGCCCCATCTGTTGATCCCACCATGAAAAAACTCCGCCATCTCATATTAGGATCCTATCTCATAATAGGGGACTTTCCTCTATACATTTAGAATTTAATCCTCAAACATGCTTTATATTAAATTGCAAATTTTTTATTGATTGTATATACTTTATATTACGGCTATTCTATTATTGTACACTTGCAAGCCCGAAATTTTGCAAACAATTGCTTTTAACCGAATTCTTGTTTTATTAATAGCATCTATCGCCGGAAGCCAGTCCATTGAGCACAAGATCATCGAGATACAGTCCTCGGGAGAGCGAGAGCGAACCCACTCCCGCATTGCCACGTAAAACCGGAGGAGACTCCTGTTCTGCCTCCCAAAGGATACGGGACGCTATTACGAGGACCAGGAGAGAGTCCAACAGTAGCACCAGATACGAGAGTAGCGGCAGCGAGAGCGTCAGGTGCGTTTATTCATGCATTTCGGTAAAATTAAGGCCGGTATTCATAGTCGGTTCTTATATATATTTAAGACCGTCTTAAGTACAATCTTAAGATATCATAAACCAATCACAGAGCCGTATTAGCATCTTAAGACATTACTTAAGACGGTCTTGAAATAAGAACCGACTATGAATACGGGCCTAAGTGTCTTTAATACAATAAGGGAGCGCATTCATATGCACTTTTCTTTCGCTTTTTTTTAAGAAAGAAAGCTATTCGGTTTTAAAACAAAATCATATTAATTTTATAAATATAAATAATAAAATTACACATTCTCAGGATGCAAAAATTTCCAAAATCAGACGTTGTAATTTTACTTCATGCTTATCACGTAGATTAAGCGAGACCGGTTTGCACGGATACGCGGAACTGACTAGGAAGGTGAAGTTCTTCGGAGGAAGCAGTAGTGGCGCGGTTTCGTCGACGATTGGCGGCGACGAAGTTGTGCAACGCGACAGTGCAACCAGTGCAGGCGAGGATGAAATCAACGAAGACGGCCACGACAGAGCAGGTCCAGTTCCTTCGCAAGGAAGGACGATGCTGCGACGAAGGAGGCAATTCGACGCTCAAGGTAATTTATATATTTTATAATTGTAACGCATAAAATGATTAAAATATACATATAATTTTTCCAAGAATTACAACAACAATCTTGATGTACGTAAAAAAATTAAATAGTTGTTTATTTAAACGATTATTTAAACGGATCGAAGAAAATTAACTGAAGTTTTTTTTTGAGTTATTTAATTATACAAATATAATTTCTTTCGTTGGTAATGGAAAGAGTTTTAGTTTTGTTTGTTTTCTCTAAGTTATTTGCATCTTCAAAAGACGTAGCCGTAATTAATAATAACGAACAGTACAATTATCGTATGGTAACAAAGTATCGTTTCGCTTTCGTGATCGTCTGGCCGCGTATTGACCGCCGATAATTGCCATAATTATCCAGTCGCGTGCTCACGCGATTCCCAATTAAATTCCCGATGTATGTTTTCATTTTTATTGCGACAATCGCTCGTAATCGACCACGAAAAGTTGCGAGATTTTCCTTTGTTAATAAGTTAACGAGAGAAACAAGTTATCCTTGATGATTCTTAAACTTAATTAAATTCATTTTACAAAATGTGTAGCAGACGTGTAGATGAATTAATATTGATAAAATCCATATACAATATAAGATTAATTTCTCATTCAGATAAAAATTCTATAATCTAGACTTTTACTTATTAAATTAATCGGCACAAAAAATATTCCTTTATATTCATTTAAATACTATATCCATAATTCCATTTACCGTATCACAATATATCTGCATATAGTGCATATAAAGAGCGCCATATGGCCACCCGTAACGATAAGCTCATCGATTATCGAAGCCCCTGGGCAAACTTCCTGGCTCGAAAGCGGCCAGTATTCTCCAAGAAAATCGAGCGGGACCATTGACGTCCCGAAAGTTATAAGACGCGAACGAACCGTGAGACGATAAACTCGTTTCCGGCCCGATATTGAGGCCCAAGTGTCCCGTGGTAGTAAAGTCGTATCTAATTGAAATTACGTAGAAAGTTACGGAATACAATGCCTCATGAAGTTATACCGTAATTAACGTAGCATCGGGTGAACACGCTAACGAAAGAAAAATGATAGTAACGAGAAATAAATCAATAGAACATCGAAGAAACGTCCCAATTGATTTTTATCGCTTATCCTAAGAAAGTTTTACTGGTTCATCTTATACGATAATGTCTCGGGAAAAATCGACGGTTCTCGCTCGACGTTGGAGCGATCTTTTCCCCTCATTGTTTCCGACGAGATCTCCGTTTCGTTTCCGACAAGCATCGCGTTTCAAGTGGGAACATTAAAAAAGAGCAATTATTATTCTTAATCTCATATTTCGTCCGCCGCGAGAGATTCGATGGAATGTGAAAGGAATGCATTCAATGTTTAATAGTGCGTAAAACGCTTGACGTGTGCATATTCCGAATCCACGTCGGTCTTCGTGATTCAAACATTGCCCGCGATTTCGCCCGATATCAAGGAGCGGATCATAAAATCCGAGGCGGACGCGAATCGAATGACTCATTTTATTTTGTAATTCTCGCTCTGTGATTTATCTCGAGGTGCGTGTGCCTTTTGCAAACATGGAATTATTAAGAGTATTCCAACTGTCAATCACATTTCTATTGTCGATGTACTTTCTCGTTTTCTACGCTGGAATCGTCGTAATTTTATATTTGCTGTGGACGAAAATCGATTAGTAACAAAATGTGATGCTTGTTTTTCTTCGTTAAATTTTCACCGCAAAAAAATACTTTTTTTTTTCGAGAATGAGGCAGGAAATAGACAAAAGGTACGCTTAACTTGTTAAAATAAATTTGCAGAGCCATAGCGGGCTATCGTAGATTAGCATCTTGAATTTTTTATTCGCTTAATATATATCAAGTCTCACTTTAGCCATTTCCTCAACTTCATTCAGCACCCATATCCCTTTCGCTAATTCGTTTATTATTATCTTCTCTGCATCGTTACGTCTTAAATTTATGGCAGCTTATTATCGCCACGTTTCGAGCATAGTTCGCTCATGAATCTCAAGGTTCTCGTCCCAGATTCCGAATAAAACTCCTATCTACCCATCTTTACCGTCCATTCTTGCCCGAGTATGATCGTTTTGGCACGGAATCATCCGTACGTGGCGCGGTGGCAAGCGAAGCGGCGGGCAGCAGGTGAGGCGAAGCGAAGCGGGGCCCAGGGAAACAGCATAGGAATAATAGTGTAACAACGTTCCCTGCTGGCACTCTATAGTCCGCTCACCTGCGACGCGAGTATACTGGGTGTCGCGAAGTCGCCGCTCGAGACAAAGCGACAAATAATAAAGAACGCGTGATTCCGAAACGTGATAATTGCGCGATTACGCCGAGTTATAATAAAAAAATCGTAACCCGCAACTTTTCCATTTCAAAAATCTTCTTTTGGCATGGTTGCATTTTAGTCGGTATCAGAGATAAGAAAAAATGCGATGCGGATATTTTAATTGATTATTTTTTCATGAACTGCTCTGAATGAAACTTCAATGTGCTCGAATATCTCTATATTTTCGTTCACGAACTTCTCGAAGGTGCGTCATTTGGAGCCACGCGATCTAGTATCTTCAGGATACATTCTTCAGTTGTTGAGCGGTCAAGATTTTTTTCTTGTCTCTAAGTTGAGACAGGGCTGCAATCGGGAAAAAGGGCATGAAAGTCAGCCTGATTATCTTATCGAGCTGGCCACCCGATATAGCACGGCGCAATGCACTATAGCGTCGGGGTACTATAGGCGTCGTAGTAAGGTAGTGACCGACGCTGCGCGGGATTCAGGTGTGCCCCTCGGCGTAGACGCTCTCAGTTTAGCGGCGGTAGCCCACGCGAATCGCTCGCCTTGCCTTCTTTGAGTTGGCGTGGCGACCAAAGCCGCCTTTATTTCGCGACAAGAAAGGAGACTCGAAGAATTTAATCCCCCCCTCGGCCATTGTCGGTTTTTCCGATTCTTTTCCGACGCTTTTGAAAGTGGCAGCCGAACGTTTCGAGCTTTCTCAAGCCGGTTTTATGTATATTCCCGGATGATCAATAAAAGAAACCGTATATAATTCGATAAAAAGGGTTGAGAAGATACCTATAGCTTCAACATGTAAAAGTGAGTTTTTCGAGCATTAAAGGAAGCATTTCTTAAAAAGGAGTGTGGTTTTATTAAAAGTATAATATAATTAGCTTCAAATTAATTATATATATGTAAAAAACTTCCTGTGTAGTTTTTCATGCACTTCAGAATGGTATCTTTGACACGCACACAGTCGCCGGTCTTTTTCCTATGCCGTGAAAGAAATCAGTGATAATAAATTATAAATGTTTTGAACATCTCTTAGTTTCTTAGTTCTTTCTTGAAAAATTTCTTAGATTTCTACGAAGTGTGTGGTTTTGTATTTTTTGAAGTGTGTGTATGTGTCTTTACGTGCGACGACGGCCAAACCATTGTCGAGGACGACGAAAAGAGCAAGTAGTTGAAAAATCTGAGGTAGAGTTGTTTGCGAAGGTGTCACTGGCGTCGTATTTCGGAGTGTGTTGACAGTTAGCGCCAGAAACCTTCGACAGAACGTTTTGCGGGATTTTCGCGAAAGTCGGGGAACGTTTTATTTGACGAATTTGGTGTCGACCACTTTTTCGCGAACTCGCGAAGTCATCACGCGATTACGCTTTGAATGTTCATAAAAAAAAAATCGGTCATAGACTTTCTATCGCGATATTAAGTTAACAAGAAATTAAATAAGATTAGATAAGATTAAATCAAAAATGAAATAATCATTTTAGATTCATGAATGAAATATAAACTTCAATATAATTCTAGAATTCAAGTATGAAGAAATCGAAAAGATTATAAATAAAAATTATAAATTATAAATTTATTTAATGCGAAGCAATTAATTGTACATATAATGTTATGTTAAGAAGTATAGTATTAGCAATTTTCTAGTTATTGCATGCTCCTTATCGCATGCTATTTTCATAGAATTATAATTAATAAAATATAGACCGCAAATATAAATATAATTGCAGATATAGAAAATACTTTTAAAAATTAATTAATTCTGCTTCGACATTTTTTAATAATTGAAAAAATGCAGCTCTCTGCAAACTTGAAAAAGGATTTTGTCAAAGTTATATGTGCTATTGATAATATTTTAATTTCATACAAAGAAATGTTAATTTTTCTATCAGATAGAAAATTTCAATTTCTCAAATTTGGGCTATTGTTGCATTTTATTACTCGGCATTTCAGTACTCTCATTACCTGTCTCTAAACTGAAATATATTTTCATATTTAAAGTGGATCACATAAATTATAGACTTATCTCAGTTTAGCACTGACAATTGTAGACTTCAGTGCTAGTATGAAGTAAGTCCGTAATTTGTAAAGTTTAATATGGTAGGTACAACTTTATATTTAAAGTAAATTCTACGAATTACGGACTTATCTAACTCTAGCGTTGATAATAACCGGCTTCAGCATAAAAATGAGATCAAGCCGTTTTGTTATGTATAAAATCAGTTTTTAATTTTTAGCATCTAATACTTTATTTAAAAAATATGGATCTATCTCATTTTTCTTGCTTGAACTTATTCAATTTTTATCATCGTTAAAGGCTTAGATCCGCGATTTCTGCCATTCTCATTTTGAATTGGAGCTCGGAAATCTCTCTTTCATTTGGTCTGCTTCTTTCATCTCTCCTTCCTTCTTCTTCTTCTCGTCTCGCTCTCGTAGTGCCATTCACGAGAAGTCAGGAAGGTCCGGTTAGCGGCAACAGCGCGAGGAGGCCCCGCGGAAAAATCATACACGCGGTCAGAAACGATGGGCCCCCCTCGTGCCATTGACCAGGTAATTCAGCGGCGCGTAAAAAGCAGGCATAAAAGCGCGCCAACGGACCCCGATTCTTCTCTCTCGTGCTCCATTCATGATAAACCGCCATGACACTTGACCGTGCCCCGTTTTTTCTTATCTTACATGGACACGAGAAGTAATTTAGAACAAACGAGCAATGAAACCGAGGACTTTAATAGCAGAGAAAGAGAGAGGAGAGAAAAGGAGAAAGAGATCTCGAAAAATAAATCTAGTTTGAGAAACAAGTAAAAAAGAAACTAAAACACTACTTTTGGTACTTCATTCCTGAAATTCTTACTACATAGCAAACAAAAACGATCTGTCACCGAAAGAGGAAAATCTAATAGAAATTAAAAAGATCGGGAGAAGGAATTTTAGAAACGTTTTTGCGAGTTGCCGGGATTTCGCAATCGTTTACAGAGGCAGTTGTAAAGCGGACTCGCGCACTCGCGAAGGATGTAATTTATCTCGCGCGCGTAGTAGCATGGCGTAGGGGAATACCGAGGAAGACGCCTTAGAACCAAGGCGTGACGTGACCAAGGAGAGATTTAGACGCCGCCGTTCCGCCGGCGCATCGCGCGCTAAAAGTGCATTGTTTCGGGCCGCACAATAGATATAAATCCAATCCTCCTACGTGTGTCGCTGACGCACGCGTGAGCGAAGCAACAAAATACAAAGAGCCTCACGCGCACGCGATGCATTATGCCGCTCATTATCATACCACTTTCCTATCGTCATTACTATTAGTACATCGCGAATAGTCGAGTATTTTTTTTTTCGTCCATGCATCGACACATTTTGCATCACATTTCAATTAAAGCAACTGAAAAATTATGTCGATTGAATGAGATAATCTTGAAAAGGGAACGTCTCCGAGATCTTCGCCTTTAGCGAATTAAATTGTTGAAATTCTATGTTGTATGATTATAACATTACATAATGTTGTAATAAAATAAGGTAGAATTAAACACGTATATGATGAAACAAAATATATATAAAGTACATTATATTTTAATGGAACATCTATATACGCTGGAGAATTCTCGACCATTAATTTCTCCGCGATCGACTAATTAAATTAATCGAGAGAGCCTATATGAACAAGTGCGCTCGGGATGTCGCATTTCAAGATTGTAATCGTCAGAAGTCAGAATTTATCAACGGTTCGTTGGCGAGCGAACACGCTCATAACATTCAGAAGTTACTTCCGAGCTGGGGGAACATTAGCGCGAGCGAAGTCTTGCGCGTGTTCAACCGGTCGCTTCCAATAGCGTCGTAATTTGTCCACTGCCTCTAGCGTAAGTGAGACTCCGCAAGGGATGTACTCCGTTATATCGCAGCCGCGTTCCTCGGGCTGTCAGCTCTTTTAATTCTTTATTGGATCGCTATGACTGCGGCTTCGTATCGTGTTCTTCATTAAATCGCTGCCCTACAGGCTGCTACAGAATTATCGTTTATATTTTTATCCTTTAATTTCTAAAAAGATCTTATTTCCGAGAAATTTTGCAACAATCTACTTTTTTTTAACAATAATTTATATTTCTTTGACATCAATAATTATGTTATCTTGTTAATATCTTCTCAAATCCACGTGTGTTACATATTTTTAATAGGCCCTAATAAATAATTTATCTAATAAAGTTATTGCAGAAATGTTTATGCTTTTATATAATTTATGAACTAAATATTTTTTCTTCCATTTTAATGAATAAATTCAATAGAGAATGTCAGAATGATGAATTAATAGATGAAATTTTTTTCTAAATAGTTATAAAGTCTTGGAAAATTAATAGACCACTTTAAAAGGAATCAATATCACAAAGTTGAATTTAATTATGATTCTAAAAGATTGATTTATGCTATTTTCAATTTGAGCTTCCAGAACATTAAAAAACTAATCGATGAGAACGATAACGGCTACCAATATTTCGATCGAGTCGATAAATGTAGTTTATCGGAAAAGTCCGTCTTTTATCTACCTATCCCCACAATCTTATCGCTCTCTCGCTGAATCAGCCGGCAAAAAAGAGTGAATCACAAATAAAATTGTTGAAAAAAGGTTCACGGCGACGCGGAAGGTCGCACGCGAGGTCTTGCTGCGGCGGCGAGGATCTGCAGAGCCTGCAGACGTTGAACCTGCTCGGACGCGGGGGTGGAAGCAGTCGGCAGCGCAGTCCTAATCCCGCGACAGGTGGTCCAGGTCAGGATCAGCCAGCGTCCGTGGTGGACTACAGGCGGCTGGTGTTCATCAGCTCGGACTCGTCGTCGGGTCGCGAGGAGGACGACGCCGATAGCAGTTGCTCGAGCTCGTCCTACCTGAACGGACTGCCGCGCAACGGCGGTCACCACCACAATCACGCGCAGTCGCTCGAGGACTGCGACTGGGACTACTTCGAAAGCGGGTCCCTGCCGTTGCCAACGACGCCGATCGTCACCGTCGGCGCCGGTGGCGCAGCGGACACCATCGGTCAGGACGTTTGGAGTTGCTGTCCGGGCCGCGGTTCCGCCGCCTGCCAGGTATGCCTGTCCTCGTATATTATATACATCTCACGTACGACATGCTTGAATGAATTTAAATTTTAGATTAATACAGAAGAAGGTTACGTATTCGGTAAATAAATCTGAAAGAAAGAAGAATTATAATTTCCGTTATATTTTCTTCTGAAAGTTCACCAAAGCTCAAAGGTTCAAATATTCAATATAAAGATTCACAATAATAAGTCTGATATTTTAATTATTTTAAGCATACTGCATGTGATTTGTAATTAGCAATTCTTTGTTCTTTATCTTATCTTTTAATTAATTTATTATAAATTTATTTACTCAACTTAATATGAAACGTGTGTTAAAATTGATTTTTATTCGCGAAATTTTATAAATAAATCGAATAAAAGGACGATGTTATGCGCGATGAGAACAGTTTTCCATGGACATGAACACAAGTCATGTGACCGCGACTGGGTGCCTCTTACTGTGCATCCATTTGACAAACACGTTTCCACAGCTAAATTAATCATTCACGTTCTACTAGCGAAGAGAGTCGCACAGCAACTATGCGGAATTCACGGTCACACTTTGTCAATAAACCGTACGCGAGTATATTGAGCGACGCGGCTTACGTTGATTATACCGATCGATAAGCGCTTTGCAGTGAATTGTCATTGTAAGCTGTCGAGTTGTTAACCCATTTCTCTATTTACGCTTACTATAAGTGGAACGAATTTATGGAAAACAAAAGATTTAATTGATATATTTAAATTTTCAAATTTATGCATCATTTAAAATTTAATAATATAAAAAAATAAAACATATGAAAACTAGCGAGAAATTAAAGGAATAAAATAAAATGATCAATTTTGGATTAAATTAAGTGTAGAGATAAAAACGTATTTATTCAATGAAAGAAAACTTAATAAGGCACGCGTGTAATAATAAATTACGAAATTTTGTGAGAAATAAAAGATAGAAAAAAAAATTAAGATATTCTTTTCAAGATAAAGAATGTCGCCATTATCCTGTCGTTCTATCCAGGCCTGCGGCGGTTCCCGAAGCGCGAACGTGCTTCCGGTGCCGGTACCCATACCGGTCCCGGTCCCGTATCCGGTTCCGGTACCGGCCGCCCTTTGGACCAGCGATTTTGCGGCGGCTGCGTCATCGATGATAAGTCGCGGCGATGGTCACGCCGAGCCGGGAACTCTGAGGTTACGAGGTGACCCGGCGGCACCTTGGTTCGCTTGGCACCCTCGATTCAACCAGCCCCTTCATGGCGCGCGTCTGGACCCGCGGCTCGCCGGCGCCTTCGATCCGACCACCTGCACCTTCCGCCCGCCCGATCAAGTGTTGACCCCGAGATTGTACGGTCCGATAACTGAGACAGTAACGACCCCGTCGACGAATCTCGAGCCTCCTCAAATAGGTCAGGATGTAAGAGACGAGGCGAACGTCGTGTCGAAGACTGAGGAACTCAGGAAGGAGGAGAACTTGTCGGCGAAGGACATCAGCGAGTCTGGCTCTTCCGCCACGAAGAATCGAAAGAAAACCGAAGAAACGAAAAACACTGAAGCGGAATGCAAGAAAGGTGAAGAAGAGACGGAAAGAATAGAAGGGAACGAAGAAGTCACTTGTGAAGATTCGTTATCGTCATCCTTCGAGAGAAGCGCGCAAGGAATGTATCAGCATTCGCGAGAGGACTCGGGCAGCTCGTCCGGAAGATCGTCGGCTGACAGCAGCGATCTGGAAGAGGATTCCAGCTCGCACAGATTCTCCAAGGTGTTCGTGGTGAACGACGATTCGCTCACCAGCGACAACGATATCGAGGACAATGAAGAGGATTCGGATTCCGCAGCGGAAGGCGGCGTGACCTTGAAACGCGTCACTGCGATTCCTGAAGAAGAGCCGGTGGTGTTGCAACACGTGAGGCTATTGAACGAAGATGTTCTCGTGGAGAATGAACAGGAGGCAAACAAGAACGAACTAGAAGAACCTAAAAAGCATTTCAAGACTTATATCAACAATGAACAGCTTAAAAGTGATGATAAATTATTGGATAAACCTGTCATTAATATGACTGATAAACGAAGAAGTCGCAATAAGAAGACCGAAAGTGATAGTGATGATAAACGACTGCCTCTTCTCCTACAACATCGATCGATCCCTGAAGAGCTATATCTCGCAGACGATAATGGTTGTTCTGATAATCGAATCGAATTGAAGTCCATCAAGATGCTCGATCCCGATAGTATCGATCTACCTGTAGCTGTTTTGAAAATAGACGAAAAACCTGTTCCGAAAATCTGCTCCGAAGCTGTTAATACATCAAAGGAGATTTTGCAGGATGGCTTGATTGAAAGTCCAAAGTCACCCTCGAGCGACGCCTGGGATTCGACCATCGTACCAGATTCTCTCGAAATTTCGGGAGTTTCCTCCGAAATTTCAGCTTCTGAAGAGATCGACGTCGACAAACTTGGAGTTTCCGATAGCGAGCAGATTGCGCGATCGAACACAACGAACGATTACGAGAAGCAAGGAGATAAGCAGCGTTTATCGGAGGCAGTTCGTTCGAACGTCGACGTCATAGCCGACGCGTCTACTGACAGCTGCACCAGCAACGAGAGCAACACCACGGGCAGCGAGGTGAGCAGTGACGAGCTTCACGAATACGAGGTGACTCCGATCGAGTCATCCTTCAATTACAGCAACGAGGTCGCCGCGATCAACGACGAATTACTATACCAAATCGGCAAGAAGAAAACGGAAGATAGTTCGAGAACCATTAAGGAGAACGGTTATCTTCTTCGTGGTAATCGTGATGACAAAACAAGTCCGACGATGACGAAGAGCGGCGTCAAACGGAGCGTGCAGTCCGAGAGACCGATCAGCGGGCGGTCGTCGATAGAGTCGATGATCGGCGCGAAGGACGACAATGACGACGACGAAGACGACGACGAGGGCTACCGCTCCGTTACGTGTCGTCGCGGCGGCGGCGGTCAAGATGGCGGGGCAGGAGACAACGACCCGACGGTGGCAGCGACGGGCGAGGAGCGAGCACAAGCCGACGTGGGCGACGCGATATCAACCAGCAGGATCTCGGAGATGATGAGGAGCGCGGAGGAGCAAGACGGCGACGGCAGCAAGGTGGACATTGCGCATGACGGCCCGGTGAGAGGCAAGATCGCCGCTCAGGTGGGAGGAAATGGTGATGGTAACGGTGTTAGTGGTAGTGGTGAATGCTCCGAGGAGGGGGACGCGACACGGTTTCGCTCAGTCGAGCGACGCCCGTGCACTCGGCAGGAGAATGGATTCCCAGCTGACGGCCAAGCGTCGGCCAAGGACCTCGCTAGAGACCCAGCCCAGCACAACAGCGGTAACAATACCAGCGGCGGCAACAATAAGTACAGAAGCCTCGTGATGATTACTCAGGAAGCGTCGTACCAGCCGGTGAGTGTCGTTACGTCGGACACCACGACGCTGCTGCAACCGGATGAGATCCATTCGGCTGGAAGCCAGGGAGGCCTGGCTGGGTACTTCCAGCTGGCGTTGGAGGCGGTGAGCGAGCCACAGCTTCATCGTAAAAACGCTCCGCGGAAGCCGCTGATGGTGAAGAGACTGCCAGCCGCGGTCGCGGTATCCGCCGTCACGGCGAGTCATCAATCAGCCGAGCCTGAAGTGGATAGTGGGTTGAGTGTCGGTAGCGCTAGTGAAAGCGACGACGTGTCCGTGAAGAACGTGCCGAAGCCGCTCAATTGTCGACAGGAGAATGACATGTCGAAGGATCATTCGGTATCGGATTATCGTGAAAGTGCGCAACGTGTCTCGTCGCAGTCATCCAGCGATGACAATTCGGGTACTGGTGGCGTCATTATACTCGAGGAAGGTCTGGCCGATGATGATTCCTGGGTGGAAGAAGTATCCCACGATGAAGACGAGCCGGGCGCGACCACTGCCACGGAAGAAAGTTCCGAAGATGAAGCTAATAACTTCGGCGATCGTGAAGAAGAGCTCAGAGGATATCGCAGGCAGGCGATCGACTTCACCTTGCATACTATTGTCGAGGAATCCTGCGAGGAGAGTGAAACAGAGCCGAGTTTGGCCGCGGGAAGTCCCTCGAAAAAGCCGCGACCACCTTCCGCTTCAGAATTAGAAAAATATTTCTTCTTCGGATTGGGAGGCGATGGAAATAGCTCCAATTTCGGCTCGCGCGAGGTCGACAGCTTGTCGGAAACCTCGTCGATTTATTCCGAGGGATTGGAGTCGCTCGGCCAGGACGAGGCTAACGGCAGCGGTCAAAACCAGGACAGGTCGAGTAACAGTGACGGTTTCCTAAACTCTTCCAGACTAGAAAAGTACTATCTATCAGAATTCCTCGGCTTCGATCAAGATAGAAGAGATTCCGACGGTTCAGTAGGAAGCGATTCCGAGGGCAGACCAAGTCCGGAAGCGCAAAGAAGGAAGAAACTAGTGCGCGCGAGAGGTACAGGCAGATCTCACAGTTCTTCTCTGGACAATTTGTTGGCTCTCACACAGAGCTCGCAGAACCTGAGCTCGCAAAATTCACTTCAAGATTTGAGCCTTAATCAGGACGTGCAGGAAACTCAGTCTGAAGGTTCCTCGACAGAGACTGACGGTACCGAAGACGGCCAGACCGCTGTATTTGGCACGGATGGTCAGTTCGACACGGTAAAACGCAAGAAGAAAAAGCCGCGAAATCTGGGAACTCAAAGTCCACGCGTGCCAGACGATCGGAACAAGACGCCGGAACCCAGCAGAGAAATGGTACTGATGAGCGAAGTCGTGATGGAAAACGAGAACGAGGCGATGAATTCCGAGGACTCGGACCGAGCGAAGACTCCGCAACCGGAGTCCGTTTTATCTTCGTCCTCCTCGCCGTCCACTCTTACAAATAACAGTAACGCACTGAACGCAGCCTCGTCCTCGCAAATGGATTCGTCAAGAAACTCAGTTTCGATAAATTCGAACGACGGTCAACGATCGAAGCAACAATCGCGGGATTCGGGCTTCGTCGGCAGCTGTGACGATCTTCTTCAGCATCAAAAATTGCCGGACGAAAATCAAACGAGCGGCATCGAGGTAAATCAAGAAGCCGGCAAAGATCGCTCGCTTAGCAAGACCTCGGAGTATCCTCAGGATGCGAATCAGAGCGCTACTAAGGAAGGAGCAGTCGGCAAGAACAACCTGACGAAACACCCAGTGAATCACACGAGTTTGCCGCATCTGGCGAACGCCTCGCTGTCGCGCAAGGACAGCTTCAACAATTGGTCCAGCGACGAGGAGACGAATCTCATGATGTCGAAAATGCGGCAGTTCTTCAAGACGATGGTGGCCAACTCGAACGGTCAGGGACAGAACGCGACCAGCGCGAATTCCGGCGGCGTCTCGCCGGCGCCGAGTCCTCGGTTGCCGGGTTATGCCTCGAAAGCGCGACTCTGCGTCCAGAACCGCACCAAACCGCCGCAGTTGGTGTACTTTGAGAACGAGCTGACGCGGTTGATGAAGACGGTGCCGGGGATACGCGACGAGCAAGTGCGAGAGATCGTTGAGTACCTCAGCTCGGAGGACACGTGGTCGGATTCTTACGACAGCTCGGATTACACCAGCTCCGATCTCGAAGGCGCCGCTGGAGGTCGCAGATCGGCCTTGCAGGAACAGATCTCGCAGAGCTGTCAACAGATCATCAGCAAATTCGACACCACTGCCGCTGGCGGTGACGCGACTCTATCGGATAAGGAGAGAGAGCAGATGAAAGGACCGGGGTCAGGTTCCGCGATGCAACCCGCGCCCTGTCTGGGTAGGGACACCGCTTTCGTCTATCAAAAATTAGTGCAGAGCTTCACGAAGATGGCCGGTGACAACGTGAGTTCGGACGCGAACTCCACGCCGCACAGTAGCCCGCCGCTGATCGCCAAGGTGATGCATCACATCGGCAGCCGACTGGTAGCGCTGATGCACGAAGTCTCGGAAGGCGGACCGGCCGCGCATCAACACTCCACCACTTGGCGACGGTATTCTCAGCATCATCGGACTCCCTCTTCGGCGTCCACCACCGAAGACGATGACTCGACATCCGACTCCACCAATGCGCCCTCGTCAGCGCATTTGCAGCTACCGAGGTCGAAGTCTCACGACCCTCTGTTGCTGATCAACAGCCACCCGGCGGTCACCGCCGGTCAGGAAGGAGAGGAACGAGAAGCCAGTGACTACGAGAGGTTCTCTTGGCGCGGCAGCTTCGAGTCCACCCTGATGGCCGCCGACTCGAGGACGAAACTGAGCCTGTTAGCGTGTTCCGGTGATGTCAGTGGTGGTGGTAGTGTTAGTGCGAGTGCGAGTGCCCTGGCCGCGAAGCGGCGCAGCGCCGGCGATCTGCTGTTCAATCCGAAGAGCTTCTCCAGGGAGCAATTGGACAGGGTGAGGAGTTGCGGTTCGATCGGTGGCGGAAGCGGGGCCGGGACCGGCGGTTCCGGCGGCGGCTCCGTCGAGGAAAGGATCTGGAGCAACAGGAGGAGATCTTCCGTTCCCGACGCTAACACCAGAGGGGAGTCAGGTGAGCCGCGAGCGTGACTATCTCTGCATATGTGTGAATGAATGGATGTGGTGTGCGCTCCTGCACGCGGAGTGCTCTCCCGCGGATCGTATTACATCGCGGAAACGGCGGTAATTGGCGTTACAGCCTGATTTTGCCTCGCCGGCTGGAAGCAATCCCGCGGGTTGTTCGAGCGTTCCTTTTCCGCAATTACGCCATGGCGCGGACTGCGCACGTTACAGCCAGATCGGTCCCGATAATGGGGTTGTATTTTATATGGAATGAATAGAGTGAACGGGCGCACGCAGCGGCAGGTCTAATGTAATTGTACTTATATTGGTGAATTAAGTCGGAATTAGGAAGCGTGAAAGCAACTCCGCGCCTTGTTTGTGTGTTTTTATGCCGCACGCGATTCCGATTCTGTTTTACTTAGTTCCATAACAAGCAAAAACAATATTATTTGTTGGTTATAAACAGTAAAGTTATAGAAATTAAATAGATTAATAAAATAATGAAGGGGGGTACTAATTATATTCTTTGCATATTTCATGAGTTATTTATCAAATTATTATTGCACGTATTTATCAAACAATTCGAATCAATAAAATATTTCACCGGCGTAAAACTCATTATGAACGAATTAAAATCGAATTATTGAAATCTGCGATAATTTTCAAAACATATATAAGAAGAACGAGAAGGAAATCACTCGACGTTTACTAGTATTTTGTCTATACTTAGAAATCATTTTTCTCCGATTTCGTCATCAGAATTATCAATGAATGGTATCTCATGAATGCGTAATACTTATGTATAATTTGAATAATTTCCATGCACGTTGATGCGTACATGACTTACGAATGGCAATAAATTAATATTTCCAATAGACTAAATGAAATGGGACGGCATTGTACGCAAATAGTAGATATCAATATACATATATGCATATACAAAGTTATATACCTAATGAAATTGCAGATAGCTCGTATCTAAATTGTATCCGTAATATAATCATGCAAATTGCTCGGAAGCCATTCATCCTTCACGTTAGAAAATGACATTGCTTGTTGCACTTTCAAGTGCGTCAGCATCATCAACATTATCCGACAAGAGTACGATTGTTAATCATCGTGCAGGTGCATCGGCCGGCGACGAGGATACCGAGGACGAGTTGGAATACGGTGGAGAATCACGAGCGACGACTCTACCACGTGGCATGCAATCCGCCATCAGTGCGGCTACCAATTCCCTGCCGCGATTACCCGCGCCGAGCGCGCCGACCGGCCTGACGACGGCCACGTCGTCGTCGTCGTCATCGTCGTCGTCGTCAGCCGTGGCGGCGACGTCGACCTCGTCACCGATGCACAAGGCGCACAGCGTCTACCACTTCCTGCCGCAGCACAGCGGCGTCAAGTCCGCTCGGTATCGGCCGCCCGGCTTCGCCAGGAACAGCAACATCGGGCCCGGCGCGATCGGCGGCGGACCCAAACGCGCCGTCAGCGCACCGGGCCTGCAAGTTTCCGGCTCGCAATCAGCCACCAGCAAGCGGGAAAACTCGAGGTCGAGGAGGCAGCAGGCGATGTCGCTCACGTCAGGTGAGTCACAGATATCTTTTTTTAAACGGTTGTGTGCAGATTGTACCAAAGGTTAAATCCTAATAAATATCGACTATTTCTCATTACATTTTTATTTCAAGTTTTATACATTATTGTCTTATTATTCTTCTTTTAATTTAAAGAGGATATAAATACGTAAGAAGAAAATGTGATATTTTGAGTAGAGCTCTTGCAGTCTCTTGTATATTATATTGAAGATTTTATTTTACTTTTTACTTAGACTCTTATTGTTAGACAAATAATTAAATAACTTTTGTAACTAAAATTTCTACGAACTTTCCCGTGTGAAACTTTGGAAAAAGGTCTTGTAACTTTAATGGAGAATCTGAACTTTATAATGAGAGAAAGTAGGTGACTTTTGGTACCGTTCTTATAATTATCAAATATTCTACAGTTTTAAGTCTCATTATATGGCGTAATGATACGATTATTATTTATTTTATATTTTATTACGTGTAACACGTTTTATGAAATTAATTTTTTATTGTATAAAATCCACAAACGATGGAGAACATATCTCTCACGATTAAATCTGTAGACTAAGTTTTGAGAGACAAAGAGAAAGCGCGCGTGGATGAAAGGAAATTCGGTCGGCGGGTACGTGTGATTCCCGCGTGATAAATTAGGCGGCCGCCATCGTCACGCGCACGTGGCGCGCACCATGCAAATGATTAAGTGTAAATATGAAATTATAGCGTGCGTCGTCGGAAAGAAGAACGCATGGCAAAAGAGAAACCATTTCTAGATTTCTTCGTAGATGAACACGGGGAACGGAGAGTTCGCGGAAATTCAAAACGCGTAACTTCTCAGTAATCATAATTTTTATCTAAGCTCAGCTTATTGGCTGAATTTAAATGAGTGACGTGTCTTTTTCGAAAAAATTTACGCTTCGCAGTTATAAAGATAAAATCTTACGATGCTTAAAGCTTATTACAGCAAAAATTATAATCTTTCTGAAAATTTTAAAAAGGAATCGCTTGTTACTTCAAGAACGTACCGTTGAACAATCTGTTCGTGAGAAAGGGAGAGAAACCGCTCTGGATACTTATATTTTACATGTGCGAGAGCGAACGTGACTTTTATCTGTAAACTTGAGCAATTCGAGTAGTGGCAAATTCTTTTGTCGTCTTCGCTGAAGGCGTAAACCGCTGCGAAAAGCGGGACAACGTTGCGAAAGCGTGCTACTCATCGCGTGAAATTCGGTGTAATAACAATTCTGAGCTAACTCTCCGATACCTCCTTACATCTTCGTTACATTTGCCTTTTCTCTGGCATAAATTCAATTAATTCAATTACGATTATGTCATGATTATCCGTTGCGTCATGCGCCGTAAAGTTTCATTTTCTGGACATCGAAGTGTTTTCCTGACTTGACTATAAAACACGATCATGACACGCAACCTTTATAAGAAAGTACCTTTTATCCTTCCGCCAATAATGTTATATATATATCTCTCGGAAAAAAGAAGAGAATAGAAAACAGATTTCATAACACGTTAGAAAAAAATATGTATCGAAGATATGATCTATATCTATAAAATCAATGAATGACTCGCGGGAAAACTTTTATAAAAAAGAATTCAACTTTTAAATACAACAACTTTGCCGAAAGGCAGGGAATAGTACATTTGAAACTACTCGCGCTTTAAAATATATATGCAATCGAAAAGCGCACTTTAATTATTACATTATAAAGCAGGTTGAATCTAAAATACTTTCAAATACGGTTATTTAAAAAATAATACAATAACGCAGACAGTTTATACTACAATAAAAAATAACCATCGATTTGATACAAAAACTATTTTTTTTTTTATATATATAAAAATCTTTCGAGCTAAATTTTACGAATGGACGTTAATTGCAGGCAATTTTCAACTGGATTGCTTTCACCCATGCTCTTGTATCCATTTATTTATTCCATAATTGTTTTTACTATATATCTGAAACTGTGCGCCTATACGTTTTTCTAAAAAATCTGCGATCAGAGAGAACCTTTTTCCGAAGACAGATGATTCTTCTGAACTCGCATCCTCCCGTTCCTCAAGTACGGAAAATACGCACTCGTCTCTCTTCTTTTTTTTTCGCAAAAAAACGCGGAAAAACCCGTGCGCCGTTCATTTCTGCGGTGCAGAACGTGCGCGTTTTTATGCGCGACAAGTAGAACACCGCGATAATGCGGCACGTTCGTTCAGGTGCTCGCTCGTGTGTAACAGGTGCAACTGCTTTATTACGAGGTTTCCCTTCTTTTCTCCGACATCCCTGCCGTGCACCCCGCAGCTCCCCCGCGTGACAATCGATAATGCCACGCAGGGGCCACTCCTCACTCTCTACACGCACTCCGCGTGTGCGTATTGTTGAGAACCTTTCGCCCCGTTACTCTCATAACGCGACGTCGTAAAAGCAACATTCGTGCGAGCAATAACGTCGCAAGTTCGCTCATTTGTAACGCATTTGGTTTATTTTTTTCCTCAGTTTTCACTTTATTTACGGAGTTTACGTGTATAATAGATATTTTCGCGAGTATATTTCTGCACGTGTGCAAATTGAACAAAACGGCCCGAATGCACCTATGTATTTTGTCGGTTTATCGATCAGCGAAATATATCGCAACGTTTACCGAGCGTTAACCCAGCCTACTTTGAATGTGAATGTCTCCCGATAATAATCTACCTTGTGTTTTTCCCGCCTACATAACGAGTTATCGTAGCTAAAAAGCCGGTGGTTAGAAAGAACCATGCAGTTGCAACTTTAGGTGCCGTTAAAAACGTTGTTTTGTACTTCTCGCTGAAAAAAAATTATGTTCTTATGACAGACATTAATCTCTTTCTTTTAATACATCTAGTTTTAATATAGTCTTTTAATCTGAACATATACATTTAAAGCTACAATAAAATTACATTATATTTTTGATATGATTATAATATCACGATAAATGGAAGAGTTTTATATTAATTACTTTTGAATTTGGTACAACATATTAAGTATTTAATATATCTGTTATATACTTCTATTTAAAGCTACAACAAATAGCTGTTTATAAGACAACTTTTTTTATCAGTATTCTTTCAAACTCAGCAATTATCTATATTAACGGATCAGATTAACTCCGATAAAACACTTTACTCCGATAAAAATTCAATTTTTGTCGTTCACGGATAGTATCTAATGAAATTAAGGTCCTTGCCACTCCCGTTTTCAGCTGCGCCCCTCGCGGATCGATAACGGAGGAAACCAACCACCCTTTAACTCGTGGCTCGGGGATAAAATCTCCAAATCCTGTACACAATATTTCATCGCCGAACGATCATTCTCTCACGTGTGAAACTCTCCCTAATTTTCACCCTCTGTTTAAAATAGAATTTAATATCGTTAAGTAAGTTAAATTCTAAACTAAATATCTGTTGGGTTAAAAATCTTTCTATAATTAAATATCGAAATAAATTGTTGCCACCTACTTACGTTCTTCACCGTTACTTCGATGGTTCTCTTTAATATACAGTATTACCTAGTATTACATACATCCGTTAATCGATTCTCAGCTTACTGGAGCAAAGTCGAGCCCGAACTCGATAAAAAATGTACTCCGATTAAATCGATTGACATAGAAAAATTTGTTAACATTATTTTGTCTTAACAATTTCTTATAAATAATGCGCGTAAAAATAGATACAAATTAGATACATTTAAAGGAGAGAGAGATTAATATTTGTAAATTTTCTTTCAGCTTTCCAATTATCTAAAATTAAATGATTCAATTAAAATATTTCATCTCTCTCTCTCTCTCTCTCTCTAAACTTTCTAAAGAAACTCTAGAAATCCCTTCCCGAATTTTAAGATCACATCAATATGGCATCGTGATACTACCATATGCCTTTTACAACACATTTGCTGCGTCGCTACGTATGGCACATTTACGACTTCCGAGTCGCGAAACTCCGCACTCCGTTCGCCATAGGCTCGTTCATCCTTTTTTGCTCGTTAGAGATCAGTCGGCGACAGGTTTACGCTCGACATCGCAGATATTGCAATGCTGTATGCCGTATTCACCTACAATCATCGTTACTGCTTTAAACCAGATCAATTTTTCACGCGAATAAAGACTATTGCAACTCTTAATCAGCATTTCGTGCCGCAAGCGGTGCAGGATATTCGAGTTTATTTTGTTTTCTCCGCATGGCAAAGTTCTCCAACTAACAGCAAACATATACAGGATGTCCGAGAATTAGGCTACATTATAATGAAAGTAGTTTAATAAATATCAAGCTCAAAAAATTTTCTAATTTTTTTATATTTCTTGAGAGCTTTATTTCTACATCAATAGAATATATAAAATGTAAAAGAAAATTCTCTCGTCAAGAGTCAGGATTCGTTTAAGAAATGACATTGATTGTGAAAAGAATCAAGCTGGCGTTAAGAAAGTCAAGAATGTCGTTGAACTATGTCGCCGCGCGTTTTGGAATGCGTGTCGAGCTTTTTGCACGATTACTAGAACGGTTCTTTGCTTCGTGGACATCCATGAAGCAGGACGTGCCTTTACCCATCGCTTACTACATCTTTCAGATTTCTAACATTACAATCCGCTTCGATCTACATTCTCCGATATATTAATAAAATCGTGTGAATATATTGCTTTGATCAGCATTGCGTAAAAAGAAATTCTGATACGAAAAAAAGAAGATGAATTTTCCATAAATATTGTTTTTTGTTACCAATTTTTGTTCTACAAGATTTTTAAAGAAAGAAAAAATGAATGTGTATTTATTAAGAGTTCTATTTAAATATATATATTAAAAATAATTAATATAAGAAATGGAAAGACTGTCTGAAAAATTAATTACGGTCTTTATAAATAATGTGGCTTCTGAAAATATTTCTGGCTAACAAAATTTATGCTATGTACTGCCTATATCGCGTAGAAACAACTCTTTTGATATTGATTTATCACAGCAATATCCACGCTTCGATAGAGTAATTCGATAATTGCGAATGCGGGCTATGCATACTGACACATACGTATTTCCTTCCACGATTCTAGCGAATAACTCCGGTGGTGAGTAATTTAATTACTCGCGGATACGCGCAATAGCGTTTTCTAAAGGAAAGGTAAACGGAGTGGGAATCGATAGTGTAAAAAAAGAAAGACAACCGATAACGCAAGTGAAACGAAAGCGGCTTTATTGTGTGCCGAACGCATAATAAAGATACTCCGGGAGAATTCTGGCGTTTATAAAAACGTATAACATCTGACAGAAATACAGCTATAGAAATTTAATTACATACTACGAGAACGCGATTGACGTACTGGAAAGACCTGGAAAAATATAATTACATATTTATTCGTCAATTATACAATTTCTTCTGCGATCCCGTTTGTGTATCATGTTTATCGCGGCTAACGGATAATTCGCTTAATCGGCCGCTGAAACTGGAAACTGAGTTCTCGCGTCAGGCGAGATACAGCCAAGAACTTTCGCCCACGCTCTCGGTGCGTAGTACTATGTCCCGGATACGGCGTTCACGTGCGTGCACGAATACGGTGGTTTCAACCGAGTAACGGGCGCGCTGCGTTTTCCGCGCGGTGGGAACGGGAGGAAGCGTGATCAAATTCGCGCAGAGAGAGAGAGACAATTCGAAGTGGCGAAATTACGCTGATGAGAGACAGACGCGTGATTACTCGCGCTTGGGAGGGGATCGAGTGATTTAATTAACCCTCTTCATCAGTAGGATATCGCGTGGGACACGAACACACGGGAGTGTCTGTAAGGCACAATCTTAATTTTAACGACAGAATCTGCGACAAATTAAGTTACATAGTACGACAAATATGCTAATTTTCTAGAAAGCTAATTAGAGGAGAGGCAAGGTGAACTTATTATATATATATATATATATATAATATATATCTAGGAATAGAATTAAAAATTTCATTAATTAGCATAATTAAGCGTTACATAATAATAGTGCGTAATGATATTGCGATACAGTACAATTAAATGTAACGAAAGGCTTTCGTTAGACAGATCTGCGTCATATTGCACGAAACTTTCCTTAACTCGTGACGTCGCAGCTGATAGAGCGCGGTATATACTCATGAAAGTCATTTTTCTCAGACGAATCGTGCGGAGATACCGCGAGATACGTTCACCTTGGCACACATTTGTCTATATCTACAAAAGCTGCGAACCGATTCGCGCTCATCCGACTCTGCCGTAGCGGGAATATTATCGGGCGCGATTAGGCTGCGTCGCAAAACGACGACTATCGCATTGGATATCTCGGCGAACGATGTTACTCAATTTAATTGTTCGCTACTTCGACGTTAGTCAGCACAATGCACAATGATTATCTCGACAAGTGAAAAGCAAATATCGCTGTTTTCGTAACGCGACGTTTAGACTAGATGGCACATTTGAAAATGCTTGCTCTTTATTTTTTTCTTTTGCAAAACTACGTGCTAAAACTTGCATATCGTTTCGCAAACATAATGCAGATCCATGCGCACAGTTTCTCGAAAAGAGATACAAATGAGGATCGTGAAATCGTTATTTAACAACGGAATTTCAATAAAAAGGCAAAAGAGAAAGATTTTTGGCACTTCAGGACGTTAAACATTGAAATATATATTAAAAGATTTGTGCCTAATAAAAAAAAAATAGAAAAATTGTATCGCCATTAAAATAGCGTTTTTTTTTCGTGTAGGAATTTGCTATATGATTTTACGACTTCCTCGCATACAATTATCGTATCACTCATTATCAAAACTCACCAGATACTGGACCTTGAACATAGAAGCTGTTACCATGCTATTCGTTCAGGAAGGCAGGAAACAAAATATTATCGTTGCTCCTGTTCCGCTTAACTGAAGAACAAATAATGAAATGATACGTCAGTATAGCGAGTGTTTCGTTCCGCATTACATCTCTTTCGATGTTGTCCTGTTGTTCATTATAAAATATCAGCAAATATCAACTTAAGAATTACTAAATACTATTATCTTTAGTTTTAAATCTTTACAGATAATATATCATTCATTTATTAATCTAAAATAAATAAAATATCGCCAATATTAAAGTGAAACAAATAAAACCTCTTTTATCTTCGTTCAATCTAGTGAAACCATATTATCTCTTATCAATCTATAGACTTTTGTAAACTCGCTTCGAGGTTTGAATAGAGAAGAGAAAGTGAAAATAACTAACCAGCAAAAAAATCGGCAGAGTCCAAAAACTGAATTGATCTCAAGATGACAAAGGGTCGTTATTCAACTTTCAAGGAATCTTCTATTCGAGGTTCTTGGACCATTGGCAGAATTACGCAGCGTCTCGCTTCGAATTGGTTGGTGGAGTGCTGCTGTGGTTCTTGTTACGCGAGACAAAAAGCAGCCTCGCGTTCAGAATCGAATGAGACATACAGAAAGGAGAATTTGGCGTCCATCAACGAATTGCAGACTCCGTCGATCGATTCTGTAAAATCGAAACACGACGGTCAACTCACGGAGGAAATTCCTTTGACGAAGCGCGACTATGGGGTGTCGAAAGACGACGAGTTTCTAACGTTGAGTGTCAACAAGCAAGAAACTTCATTTGCAAATCACAAGGATGATTCCTCAATCGGTACCTCGAATCTGAAGAGCAAATCCTCATTTGGTAGCGGAACTCTGAGCGGCGGAATGAAACGCGTGATCGGGAGTCTGCCAGTTCTTCCGAAGAAGGAAAAGAAATCACCGTCGGTTAATGACGAAAAGAAAGCGTCGCAGAGTGACTCGGAGCTAGGATATCCCGCGAGTATCTTCGCTAGATGCCCGAATCGATACGTACAGCAGAATGTGTCCACGATAAATATTTCTGAGTTGACGACAAGTTAGTAAAAGCGATTTTAACAACTGGATTTGAAGGGACTGTCAAAGTAGTAGAAAAATTTAATCATTTTTAATTAAACTAAATTTAAATATAATGAGATATACGTAAAATATATAAAGTTTATATATAAATGTAATTAATAATTATATTAATATATAAATTACATATAAATATAATTTATAATTTATATTTATGAAAAATATAAAAAACTTTTTTGCGTGAATAAAACATAACTTTAACATTAAAATAACGATTTTAAAGAACACTTTAAGATCGTTATTTTAAAATAATCTTGAACATCAAGATAATCAAAAAATAATTAAGCGCGAATACTCTATATATCATCAAAATAAAAACTAAATAAAACTGAGAAATAAAAACTAAACCAACGAAAGCACTATAGATATTTGTTAATATTTAGCAATTTAGTAAGATCTTTGAAACTATGCTTGTCGAAATGATCGTTTTATTTCAAAGCTATTATGAAAAGTCTATTTCTTAAATGTTCTCGTTATCTCTTGACAATTGGATACTGAAATGAGTCAGTTTGAGTAATCAAGTTTCCTTGTTGTATCACAGACGATGGAAGCAGCCTGTCGGAGGCATGCAGCACGCCGATTATCGGGGCAGGATCACGAGCAGGCTCTAGTCATACAGTCCTAGACATAGACGACATCGATCCGGGCCATCTCGCCACTCGCTCGTCCCTGTCGAGTCTCGGAGTAAGTTGCAATTCGTTAAAAGTATCTTTTTCGTCTATTGTGCATGGAGAATGGACGTTCGATTGCAGCCGTGTTTCGCTCGAACCCATTGCCCTTCTCATTCCGAACTTTCCCAGAGAAACCGTACCTATTATCGCAATTTAACGTGGAGGCGGATTGCGCGGTGTTGCATCTCGCTCGAATTAACGGAACGGGGGATCAGGGCGCTCTCGCCGCGGGGAACGACGCGAATTTTACGACGCTGAGAACGCCGCTCTAATAGTCCTCCCGACCCTAATTCTCGCGATTCCAGGCACGCTCGGACTCGATGGCGTCGGTGTATAGCGGTGCGGGCGAGGGACGTTGCTGTCGATCCGTGGTCGTCACAGGTGAGGTAGAATTCGCCTTGCAGTACGACTACAAGAATCTGACGTTCGAGGTGCACGTGACCAGGTGCAAAAACCTCGCGCCCGTGGACGTAAAGCGCAAACGATCGGACCCGTAAGTACCTCATTTACAACTATTGTAATATATGTGTCTATTCCATTCTTTTATCTTATACATTTAATTGTAAGTGAAACAAATTTTATTATGTTCGAGGTGTCTTCTTTATACATATAATTTAATCTTATTCACACAATTATATTTTTCTTTACAAAAATTCTTCATTGTTGTTTCACAAAAGACAATATCGTGAAAATTAAATACGGAATTTTGCTTTTTATAATTTTCTATTCCTTTCCCCCTCTCCCAGATATGTCAAGGTATATCTGCTGCCAGACAAGTCAAAGAGCGGTAAGAGAAAGACGAAGGTGAAGAAGCACACGTTGAATCCAGAATTCAACGAAACCCTGAAGGTAAGTTGCCCAAGTTCGTATGTCTGGCACGAATGTCCGCTGCTCGTTTGCATGACAATTAGAGACTCGATGTCATCCGCGCGGTTTCAGTTCCATATGAGCCTGAGCGGCCTGGAGACGAGAACGCTATGGCTGACGGTCTGGCACTCGGACATGTTCGGCCGCAACGATTTTCTCGGTGAGGTGCGAATGCCGCTGGAGAACAAGATATTCGACGATCCGACGCCACACTGGTATCCCCTTCAAGAGAGGGTAAGTTTGCCGCTAATTTTATAATATTATAAATAAACTGGCGACGATAACGGCACTGACTTTCCTTCGGCGAGAAATTGAGAAGCGTTATCTCGAAATTTTAAAGCTAGAATCGTTGATTGTTTCCGAGTGAAGTAAGTCCCTGCTCATTGTGCATCGGATGGGTTGCATCATTGTGCATTTAGCAGATTGCGTCACTGTGCATTCAGCAGAAAACGTTGTTATTCATTCTTTCCGAACATCGATAGAAACGCAGGCTGCAACTTCAAAGCTGCTTAATTAAAGTGCTTTCGACGTGTTCCAATACGAGCATGCGAATGCAAAATGTATTAATTCTTATATAAATAAGTATGTGTTAAATATAGCCAAATACATATATAGAATATATAAATTTTTTGGGTTTCTTTAGTTTTTTAAATCAAGATACCAATGTCAGAATATCAGAATACCGAATAATATAATTTTTTAATATATATTAAATTAAATTTATAATTGAAAGTAAGTTAGTGTAATGATAATGAAAATTGAAAGTAAGTTAGTAGAATCAACTAGAATTTGATAAAGCTCTTTCTAAACTTCGCGTTTTTTGCTCATTTGAAGGATATTTAAAACCTCTTTTTTGATAGTAAAAATTCGCAATGCAGAGAACCGCTTTAAAGGATAAATTCCTAGATTTACATAAATTCGTCGAAATCTCATTTACGTAATAATAATTGCTCACAGACGGAGCCATTCGACGATCCGGTCGCATACAAAGGCGAAGTGATTGTTGGCCTGAAGTTTGTCCCGCCGGATCCGGCACAGCAAGAACGCGATCGGGAAAGCAGCGCAGAACGTAGCAGTTCTAAAGCGAAAAAGAACTGGAGCCGCGGCGCACTCCACGTGCTCGTCAAGGAGGCCAGAAATCTACAGACGCGCGGCAAAAACTCGGGCACCTGCGATCCTTTCTGTAAAAGGTATACCCTCCACTTTGTACATTAATATTTCTATTGTATATGACGCAATAAACAAGTAAAGTTTATAAAGGTGGAAATTTTTGTTTTTAGACTAGAAAATATGTTTTAACTCTTCCATACTGTATACTAATTTAATAATATATATGTATGTATACTTATGATTACAATTTAAAAAAATGATTGTTTTATCGCTTTTTGTTTAAGTCGCAAATTTAGCGTTTTTAGCATTTGAAAAATTCTTACGTCGCCTGCATAATTTCTTTCAGTTACTTGCTTCCCGACAAGGGACGATCCGGTAAACAGAAGACCGGTGTCGTTCGTCGATCTGGCGGTTCGCCAGTTTGGGGTCACACGTTCATCTACAAGGACGTTAGTTTACAAGAATTGGCGGAACGTGGATTGGAATTGACGGTGTGGGACCATGATCGAATTGCTAGCAACGAATTCCTTGGCGGTGTTCGATTTAATCTCGGCACCGGTACGTATATAAAATGTATATAAAACATTACTCTAAATTGTATATCTAGATTATTTTATTTTAATAATTAAATTGGATTTATTATTAATATAATATCTTGTCATGCACAAGTGGGATAAATAATAACTGTAAATAAAATTTAGCCGGAGAAGATTCAATTAATAATAAAATGTCGTTTCCCCTGATTCACACAGTTTGCTACATTCTAAAAGTTTTGGTGAAAATATTTTCTTATGGTTTTCGGCAATAATACAAGCGCGAATATCTCCATTTCAGGTAAGCATTATGGGAAACCGGTGGACTGGATGGACGCGACCGGTCGCGAATTGTCTCTCTGGCAGAACATGCTCGAGAGGCCGAATTTCTGGGTCGAGGGCGCAGTGACGTTAAGGCCGAACTTGCACAATCACGGGAAGAACAACGGTACTTAAAAGTAGCAACGCGCGATAATGTCACGCGCTCTTCCCAGTTTTTGTTTCCGAGAGAGGAAACGGTTTCGTAAACGCCGATTTAGTCCAAGTCGATTGTACATAGATCTAAGAGCGTCGCGCTTACAACGGACGTGATCTTAAATATTTGCGAACAAAGAATCAGTGCCTTTGGAAGCGACGTAAGCTCGTCTGATCTTCTTGAATGGGCATAGGCAAAAATTTCCTGCGAAATTCCTGTCAGCCGCGAAAATTGCTTGCCAGATTATTAGCCTGGAGCCGATGAAGTATGCAATTAATATCGGTCTTGAGCTTCATATCCTATATAACAGTTGTACACTAAATTATTTTGAGTTTCCTGTCCACTCTTATTTCTATGTTGTTCCGTTATTAAATCTCCATATAAATTGTGTTTTAAAATTTCTACATGAAAATTCTCTACAGAAAATTTCCAACATAATTTCCTAACGAACACATTAGAAATTAACACAAGATGCTTGCTTCTATGTTTTTTAAAAACAAATTCTTTTATATTCTTATTGGCTACTTCGCTTTGGCTGTTCCAAAAATATAATAATTAGTATTTTGTTGAAAATTAGAATTTAGTTATTTTCATCATTTTTTTATTTGTTTATTAGTGATGATCAAATTTAACGATTTAGAAGATGATAGCATATAATATTTGCAAAAGTAAAAAATCCATTCAAAAGGAAATATAAATATTATTCAAAGTATGATTTTTAGATATAAATAAAATATTTCTGCTTATTAAAAAATAGATTATGAAGGCATTGTTTATTAGATTTTTTAATTTTTTGTTAATTTATTTTTCAACATAGATTCTTTCATGCAAAGCTGGAATTTATATCTAATATTAATATAATAGACGTGCCAAATATTAAAAGTTATGGCGAATTCGTGCTGTAATAACTTGATATTTTTCAAGATAAAATTATATTACAGCTTACTTCAACGTTATTCCATTTCTAAAAAATATTATTTCTTTTATCGTCATAACTCCAGCAGTTGTATAATAGCAAAGCGAGGTATATTCTTTTTTAAAGCTGCGTCTTTGTGTAATTCTATGTATAATCCTCGTAATTCTCCCTTGTCGCTTTTAATTGCGAAAAAAGCCTCAAATGGGTATATAAGTTGAGCAAGTCATTTAAATTCGTGCAATATTATAGAGCATCGATGATTCTTGAAAAAAATATTGTTAGGTATTTGAAACGCCCGAAACGGGATGAAAAGCAAAAATGCGTCCGTCCAAGACAACTGGCAAGATGATATTAGTATCCACATGCACACGTATATGTGTGTGCTCTTCGCGATAACAAAGAAATTGCGAATGAGCTCTCGCCGAGTTCCAAACGTTGAATCACGAAGTATTTCGTAATTTCACGAAATTCTACCTCACCCAAAAAAAAGTCCGAAAATTAATCTGATGGCACAAATGGTGGTGCAAACATTTTTAGATTTTACAAAAGCGCGCTGTTAGTCAATAATCACTAAAAGATTGTAGTAGTATTACATTTATTATCACGAACGAACGAAGCTTTGTAAAAAGCAAATGAACGATGGGACCACGTTATATTTTTACATTTTGAGATTGTCAATTTTAAAATTTGATCAATATCGTGTAGGGGGCACTGTCAAGCCCACAATGGACCATCACCGAGAAATAAGAAATTATATAACGGTGATAATAATTCATACGCGATGGAGAACTCAGGTCTTTTTATAAAAGTAGGGATACGCTTCCATCGTTCATTCGCTTCTCTCTTCGTCAATTACCAAGTGAATCGGACGAAATGTGATCGAAAGCTCAGCGTTTGGAACGTCTGAACAACGTTGTGGACACTTTCCTTTCTTGGAGAGAAAGATGCTTCCAGTGTGTACAATAGAAACGAGCGAGTCACCCGAGTGAACGAACGAACGAGCGAGTGAAGGAACGGTGTATTTAAGGGATTTAAATATGACCGCTTCCTCGAGCAACTTAAACGAAAACGCATTCTTGTAGATGTTATATTTATACGTATACATATATATTCAAGCGTCGAATCCGTGCTGAAATTCCCAGGGGGGAGAAACTCAGTATTCATAATTATATTTCCAAAATTATAGAAGCTTTTCCTCCGGGAATTCCAGGACGATCGTAAAAGGCTCGTATTCGCGGTGTGCGTTTCAGCGGCGATCAGTTTTTATGTCGTTCATTTAGCGTTAAATGCGGACTGTTCTGATCTGATATCTATATAATATTCGATACAGTGTCAGTCATGCATTTATCGCCAGATGCACCGCTAAATCGTGTTATAAATGTCGACGACTCTCGAGGGTTCGAAGGATAAATCGAAGGTCCGAACTGACAAACTCGTACTTAACTGATTTATTATACCTTCGATTATTTGTGAGTATAACATCGTAAGCCGTTGTAATTATGTCTAAGACTCTCTGTCTCTCTTCCTAAAAACAGGGTTAACGAAAGGGAACTGTGAAACTGCCTTTAACGTTACGTAGAGATTCGTATAATGCGTCAACTCCCTGGTAAGATAGATGAATTAAAAAATTTCAATTAAAAAAGAATTTGTTTCTCTCAAGTGCAATTGATCATCGAAATTAGAGATTTATTTGAAAATTCTCCAACTTTTTTCCTAATACATCGTCAAGGAGTACATTCAAATTAAAAAGTTCGATTTGGATGTAATGTGATGTAATGTTTTAAAAGAAAATTGATTTATTTGATTTACATCCTAAGAGAAATATTTAAATAAAATGAAAATATAGAAATAAGAAAAGATAACATTTAGAAACCCGTGAAGCGCCAAACTCCTGTAGGGAGAGTATATTTATTGAATTCGTAAATTCAGTAAAATGAATTCTTTTTAATTCACCTATCCTTCGTAGGGATTAATATATGTGTCTTAAATTAACCAATACAAATCCTGAGATAAACATAGTTATATAAGATTTCGACATTCCTGAAATATTGAATTTAGTGTCGTGGCGATAATTATATGTCGTACGCGTATACGGACCAATAGAGAATCGAGGATTTTATTACGATAACCCATTGCGTTTTCTATCTCGACAGAGCCTCCAAGTTACTCTACGTATGTTAGTCCAGTTAGCACTTAATGTTATAAAATGTAATGTTAAAACTTAGGAAATCAGACATTTATTTATATGTCGCTCGTCGGTGTACATGATAATAAAAAGTTTTATACGTTTACTCGTAGATTTCACATGATTTATTTATTGTAGAAATATAAATGCCTATAAAAAGTTATAAACGTAAATCAGACACTTATAAAAAAAAAATCACTCTTGCGAGAAAAAGAACTGATATATATTGAACAATGGGAAGGCGAAATTCATCTAAGAAAAATAAGGAAAATGTATAAATCGTCGTCAGATAAAAAATTATTTTGTATAGTGTTTTACAATCATATAATTAATCAAGCAGTTCTACTTTGTACAATATTGCACTTTTTATTTTGTTTTCAAAAATCATGTTTCACATTTTTTATGTTTTATAATGTTTTATTTGATTGAACATCGTAAGCTTTTAAATTTATTTTTCATGAGATATGCATTTATATAGATAGCCGTTTTAAATCGAATTAAATTTTGTAATTCATATTAAAATTCAATGGTTGCTGATATCAAAATGTAATTGTTATCATGATATAAATGTTGGTATGTACGTCTATGGTATGTAAATCTCTGTGTATATCTTTATCATTATAGTGTCGATGTCATAATACGATATTAAGGCTCAGTCACAATGAGAAAAATAAGGAATAAGATAAAGGAATAAGGAATAAGGCATGTTGCATCTCACTTTAATGTACGTGTACTGAAGTGAGATGCGACATTCCCTTATTCCTTATTCCTTTATCTTATTCCTTATTTTTCTCATTGTGTCTGAGCCCTTAATCGTGCGATATCGCATGCGATAGACTTTATTAACGCCGAGATCTAACTGACAATTTTTCATTAAGATCAATCTTACCTGACTAGAAAAATGATATTTTAAGGCCACGCTACATGCAGCTTAAAGATCGTTGTTCGAGATGAATCTGTTGCCCTCCGAGTTCTTGCCGGAGTATCGATACTTGCATTTGCCATACGCACCTCTGTGATCCTGAGGATTG
This sequence comes from Temnothorax nylanderi, assembly GCF_030848795.1. Classification (NCBI taxonomy): domain Eukaryota; kingdom Metazoa; phylum Arthropoda; class Insecta; order Hymenoptera; family Formicidae; genus Temnothorax; species Temnothorax nylanderi. Next base: position 380,524 of record NW_027249228.1, read on the forward strand.
CGCGGCGAGCTCGGCAAGGGCGTGTAATGGATGTTGAAATATATGTCGTCGAACTCATTACTGGCATGCGTCGAACTGGGTGCGAAGTTGCGAATCAATTCCGGGACGAGCTTGATCGTTTTGGAGTACTTGCCGCGAGTCTTAGCATTCAATCTCTCCTGCTGAGTGACTCTACGGGAGTCCAGAAAGCGAAGACTCGGAGGTAAAGCGTGGATGGCGTATAGCCTGTAACGCTCGTAATCGTCTTCGTCGGTGGACGTCGGATTGGTCAGCTGATCGGGACAGCCGGGATTGCCCAGGAGGCTCACGTACTCCACGTTGGGACAGCATTCTCGTATCCTATCGAGGGCTTTGTCGATATTAGATATCTGTAAAAGAAAAATCTTATCAATTGGTTTGTATGCGTGAAAAAATTGTGTGCAAGTGTCTATTTAACAAATAGCGTTAAAGAAATTAATAAAATTAGAGAAAAAAATATCTTTAGCAACTTTTGTATAAATTTTCACAAATTCCTTTGAAAACAGTTTTTTATAAGAATTTTATTACTTCTTTTTTTTTCAATAAAAGCGAACCTTATTATTATTCAGACTCAAAGTGGTCAAAGTCGGGATATCCGGTAGCGTTTTGAGATTGTCGAGTTTGTTGTTGTCCAGAATCAATTCCTGAAGCTGCTCAAAATCTTTCACGCCAGAAATAGTGGTCAATTCGTTGTAGGAGAGATCCAAGCCAAGACAATCGTGACCAACGACTCCTATCAGCCCACTAGGAATCTTTTCCGCTTTTTGCCCGGTGTACCAGGCCTAAATTGTCGACATTATAAATAAGATGAAAGTATTAAAAATATAGAAGTAATAATAAAAGAATATAAAGAAAATGAAGAATATGGAAAAAATTACAATTACTTAAAAAAAATCAGTTTTTACAGAATAAATGCCCGACGACTTGTTTCAATATCACTTTCCATAACGTACTCATCAAATTTCAGTCTCTTACAAATTTAATTGTAGAAAATTACAAAATTTCTTTTCTTTTTCATTTAATGTTAAATAAATTTGAGTTTATAAAAAAATCTTATTTCTAGTTTAACATTTAACTTTTACAAACATATTTAATATTAAAGATTAAAATGTTACCGTCAGTAATAGTCTCTAATTAAATATCTATTTTTAAAAAGTCGACTTTTAGAAAATCAAAGTATTTTATAAACATAAAAAAATATAGAATCTTTGATACGCTGTTTATTTTTAATACGCAAATGGCTCACGTATATGAGCTATATAAAAGAAAAGAAGTCACTCACTCTATCAATTCTTTCAGTAAATATAAGATTTATTCTTTTTAACTGCACTTTTCTACATTTTCTTCTTTTTTCTTCTCAATTCGACCGTATGCTACTTCCACTTTGTAACAACGAAAAAAGTGCAAAAGAGTGCAGCCGAAAAACGCAGACCGTTGGCATTATCAAACAACATGCATCGTGACCGATTAAATGTTATTGCGTGCAATGAAAATTGCAAAGCGATTACGATTACCCGTCTGCTATCGAGCGTCAACGCACTCCTGTTGAAGTCTTGCTGATCGTAGCCCGCCATATTGAATATGTGCCACGCACAGAGAGAGAATTATCGCGCAGTTAATGGACATAGATAACGCGTATATATATGTGCGTGCGTCTATATACATTATTACCATAATATTCAAGATCGATATCATGTATTTGTGATCTCATATGCAATACGGCTCGTTGGTCTAGGGGTATGATTCTCGCTTAGGGTGCGAGAGGTCCCGGGTTCAAATCCCGGACGAGCCCGTTATTTTTTTTTATTTCTTATTCTTTTATTTATTTGATTTTAGAATTACAGTACAGCTGTAGATATGTAATTAAAAATATATTTGGTTTAAAAATATATCTCACATTCCTTATAGAATAGAATAGTACTATAATAGTACTATATTAGAATAGTCGAACCTTGTGTTCATCCTGGTGGATTACTGGAAGTGCATACAATTCGCTATTATTTTTCGTTAAATTTTATATAGATAATTGATATTTGCCTTTACGTCTCATATTGCTTAGACTTCAAGATTTAAACTTATTTATATATTATCATTATTTTATATATTATATTTATAAGTTCTATTATTTATATATCTATAATTCTTTAACATTTTTCAAGCACTAGCATTAATCACATGTAGCACATATCACAATAGCATAAATCGATAAATCACACACACACTAGTAACTTAATATTTTACTATATTATATTCAAAGTTTTCTTATTTTTTTTTAACTTATGTATCGTGTGAGATGTGCTACTTATTTTGAAAATTGGAGCTTTGCTGGAAGAAGAACCCGCTTCACATTCTTCAACTATTGCATGCATTTGCTCATCATTATTCAGTTTATCTAGTCTTAGCTCCTTTACAGACTCATCCCTTGACAAGTCAGGAAGAACATTCCCATCAATTTTTGGACCATTAGTGCCACTAAAAAATGCAATAAATGATTAAATAAATGCAATAAATAATTGATATATCTTTTATGGTACGCCGCATTGTACCTTGCGTCATTCGAAGATACTTTAGACTCTAATTTCGCGTGTGACTTTAGCAAGTTCATCTCATTATAAAAATGAAGCACAGATTGAAAAGTTTCTACAATATCAGTTGCAGCCGACCCAGCAGCATCAATGTGAAACAATTCTTCGCTTAATGGCTTCGTAGCGATATATTCTACAAGATACAAATAATGATTTTTAACTGTCAATTCTAAAGATTAATAACGTATCCGCCTATTATGCAAGAAACGCACTCCTAATCAACTCCGCGCCTTCCGCTTTGTATTCTGCGATTTCTTCATCCTTCTGTTTCACCAGATCCAGTAGAATCTTGTGCCGGCGAAACAGTTCTATTGACGACAAGCAGTGAGGCATAGTCACGTTCTCCCAAAACTGCTGCGGCGTTCCTTTGAGAAGATCCAACGAAAATCTCAATTTTACGAAATCCTTGTCTCTCCGTAGTTCTATTCGATATGCAGTAACTCCTAGAACGCTTGTGTGCACGTGTTGAGGGATATCATTTAACATATCTAGTACCAGTTGCTTCCAGTCAAAAGCCTCGAGAGTTAAAAGAGGATTTATGGTCTACAAATTAACATTTCATTATATACAAGAGTGTATGATATAAAATGATTTTCCTACTCAGAAAAATGCGAAGTATTCTCGCTATTTGTAGAATAAATTTCAATCTATACTTTTCTTTTATATGATTCACACTTGTTGAAGTATAAAAAAATTGTAATTTGTACATGTAATATGTGTATATGTATGTGTATATAATGTTTATGAGGTACTTGAGATGAATTCAATACCTGACATTTGCGAAATATAGTTTCGTCTGTCAGAGTCTCCGTCCAAATTTCTATTAGATTTGTTAACAGAACTTTCCACGAGTCGTTTTCGTTTGTAACACAGATCATGTGATCTGTTTCGTTTATTTTAAGATTTTTCCAAACTCTGCCCTGCCCACAACGATCCAAAATCATATTTATGTCGCGATTCCCGATCGTAATGATAAAAAAACAAATAAATTTGATAGTGATTTGATACTAAAAAATTTTATCACACAATATAGGTTACAACATAACCTATCTTAGGCCTGTCTCGTTCAATTAACACATTCATGTAACAAAATTGTCTTTAAAGTTTATTTTATTGTATAATATATATAAATCTGTACATATTATCTTTTAGATGTAAAATTTTAAAAGTATATATTTGTTTTTATTGGTGTTAGCAGAGAGAAACCTCTCTCTCTGGTGTCAGACAGAATTGATAGTCATAAAACGATAGCGACGTCAGCGACGATAGCGGATAGCGTAGTCAGCGTAGTGCTGTCCATGGTGTAAGTAGACAAGTGAAGCATTCCTGACGCTGCGCACTCGTTCAGTTTTTGAGCCAATCAGCGCGCGATCCGTTTTGCAAGAAAAGCAATATGGCTACTCCCGTCAGAGCGTCATCCGTAAAGCCCCTTGCCCAATGCCAGGCAACAGGCAATAGGAACAGGAAATAACCAAAAAATCGTTAATTACAACCTAAAAAATTCGAATACTATGATTGGTTGGCAACAGGCAATAGGCACAGAATTTCCAACGTGACGGAAACTCTGTGTCTGTTGCCTGTGTCACTGTTTATTCTGCATTTATACATGATTTCTGATTTCTATTCCCTGTTCCTATTGCCTGTTGCCTGGCATTGTGCAAGGGGCTTTTTATGTCCGTTATTACCCGTCGCGTGCGTCTGTTGTGTGGAAAAAATTGATTCTTTTAATTTCATTCAATAAAAAATGTATACTGTCTTTGGATAACTAAAAGAAGTCTTTCTGTAAATTTTGGTTCAAATAATTAAGAGATGTTGAAACCAAGCTAAAACAATGTATTTTTCTGTTAAAATTAGCTATTCTTGAAAATGAGGTGTGCGATTACCACATAGTCGAATCAGACTGAAAAACTTCCAGTATACTGTGTAAGCGAATACAAAAAAGTGTGAAAGTAGAAACTTGCACATTGCTTCCTCATAGTTTTTAAATGTGCAAGTATAAACTTGTATACATTGCTTCCTCATAGTTTTTAAGTGTGCAAGTGGAAACTTGTACATTGCTTTCTCATAGTTTTTAAGTGTGCAAGTAGAAACCTGCACATTGCTTCCTCTATGAGGAAGCCTGTTTTTTTATGCATAATTATTAGTAGATATTTATTAATTTGGCTTCCTCATAGGCTTCCTATATAAAATTATAATAATTTAATAAACAGTCGATAATCACGAGCTAACAATTTTCTTACTGGAAAAATAATAACAATTTCAATAAAATTCGTTGTATAAAATTATATCTTGCAGTTCGCAGTATTTCTGACTTTAAAATGTACTCCGGATTTATTCATCAATGTTTTCTCTTCTGCATTATTCTGCACTATGATTATGATTAAGTATATTTTGTTTAGTGTTAATACTAATAACGTAAGTAAAGCGATTACTATATGTTAGGTATATACACTGTGCTCATACAGATAAATATTTTCAAATTTTAATTTATAATATAAATATAATTTTTCTCGAGCTTAATCAAAAGAAAGACGACATGGAATCTTATTAAAATGGCAGGTAAAATATTTATTGGAACAACTGCAGCACATCTATAACGAGTTAACTGACGAGAACGAAATCAGTATCATAGAAAAGTATAATAGCTGTGCGAAACGTTATACAATTACATTATTGTGTAAGACAATTGTCCTTGCAACTCATATGTTATAGCTAAAAAATTATATTATTAGTGAGTTTCTAGTAAGAACAATAAACAAACAAAATAATTTTAAACATTCTTCAGTAATTGCCACGTTTGCCGCTTCCGCATTAATTTTATACATTTTTTGGCCGCACATTTCCAATATCTTGTTCTTCACAAACGGAACTCAATCATTACATTCATTGCCGTTTATGGCCGAATATTTTATCGATAAAGAAAAATACTTCTATTTGATATTGTTCCACGCAAACGCAGCCGTAATGATAGGAGGTACCGCAACAATAGCGACAGGAAGTATATTGATAGTTTATCAAAAGCATACATGCGGAATGTTTCGAATCACCTGGTAAGAGAATATATATAAAACATATTTTTTTAAATAGATGTAGAAAATCTAAACAATCGGCAAATTAAAGATCCTACATAATTATGGTTAAATAATCACTTGCAGTTATCGTATCGAACGAGCAATGGCATTCGAAACTTTACGAAAAAACAATTGGAAGAATGAGAATTTGATCTACAAGGGATTAATTTGCGCCGTAGACATGCATCGCAAAGCTATGAAGTTAGTATTCATATGATAGTACACACGCAATATTTGTATTGTAATAATCGATAATATATGTAAAATATGCGTAGAGTAATATTCTCTTTCTCTTGAAGATTCTCTGACTCGATAGTATCTAGATTTAGAGTAATGATCTCCGTTTTAATAATATTCACGGTGCTTAGTACAAGTCTCAATTTCTTTCGGGTAAATACAGCCTTCTTTTTATTATATACTTGTGAATGTAACAGCAACAAGGTTTACTTAAATTTTCATCGACAGTTTTAATTAATCATCATTTTGTTCAACATTACTGACCTAGTTTCAATCAAGATCGTTGAATCTGCTTGTATTAGATTTTTCAGATAATATCGTTTGGATTCGATACAGTGGAACTTTCATTACCTGTGTCATTCAGCATCGTCAATTTCATTTACATATTCGTATGCAACTATCTTGCGCAAGAAATTATGGATCACAATAATAATGTATTTGCAACCATGTAAGCGAGATATTTATATTATTTACATATAGTATAATCACATTCGCATATTCGTTGTATAGACGGACGTGACAAATGTACAGTCAACGTAGTATAAGAGACATATAGTAAGCATTATAACAGATTATATTTTATATTCCCCAATCTTTAGTTGTTTTGTCATGATATAGATACAATGCCCAGTGGTACGTAGCTCCGTTGCAAATACAAAAAATGATCCTGTTCCTCTTGCAAAGAGGTACCAAGGCGTTCACTATGAATATTGCTGGACTATTTGTGGGATCGTTAGAAGGTGCTGCTACGGTAAGAAGAATATCTTTCAAAATAGTGTTAAATGTAAAATATATTTTATAGATAGATAAAAATAAAAAGTTATGTGTTATTATAGTTACTGAGCACGGCAGTGTCGTATTTCACCGTTCTGCATTCTACGCGAAATTGATGCAAAATAAATCAACTAATAGTACAGTGGAGTAATAATAGTGAGGAAAATAATTTTTTACAACACCTCCACGGAAAGTTCGATTTTCCATGCTTGTAGAGAGGGGCGAAAGTGGCCAATTTCACGCCAGGGCTTACTTTCCTCCCTATATAGGGAAGAAAATTGATACTTTCCACTGTGGTTACTTCCGCCCGCTATGCCGGCTGGAAAGTATCAATTTTCTTCCTTAGGGAGGGAAGTAAGCCCTGGCGTGAAATTGGCCACTCTCGCCCCTCTCTAGGCATAACAGTCGAACTTTCCGTAAAGGTGTTGTGAAAAATATCGTGTGCACCTCGGGTCGAAAGCTTTTTCAGACTCGTGTGATTTTCCGCCATCGCTTTCGGCTCGGGCGGCAAACTTCACACTCGTCTGAAAAACGTTACTTTCTCCCCTTGGTGCACAGTATACTATAAAATACATTATTGTAAGAATTGTAAAAACTTTTTCTTAATTCTAAGAAGATAGAAAACTGTGTAAAGAGTAGTAATGTTTACAGTAAGTTACCAATAATAAATTAATAACTGATACGTCTATATATATATATATATATATATATAAAGCTGGCCGATTATCATTTTTCAAAACGGTAAAATATAACTTACAAGTGCACAAATCGTAAAATAAATGAAATGTATCATTGTGTTACTGAAAACTGGCGAACGAATGCGCAACTATGTCAGAAATTTCGCGCGCAAGTATATTTTGATTTGAAAAATAAACATTCAATTTCTCACATTACATTAATCGCTTAATTACCGACCACTCTCAAGTAAAATTGTTAAATTGTTAATATTTCAATCAAAATAACGTTTTTTTGCCACTTTGTTATACACTTATGCTACATTAGATAATTTAGAAATTTATAAAAAATGGTTATAAAGTTATTCAATCCAAGAGAGGACATATACAAATCATCGTCGACTTCTTTCATAGTCAAACATTTGCATGATCGCGAAGTAAAGATCTGTATCAAAGTTAAATGCCTCAATCGGATCTTCCTACTCGTCCTTGACTTATGGCTCCATCATCAACCTCATTCGACCTCAGGTAACTTTGTGCTTTGGTATTCTGATAAGCTTTATTTTATTCGAGATAAGTGCATTCTATATTATATTCCACATTTTTCATTATTGTATACTATTATATTACTCCACATATTTAATTATGGAATAATACCATTATAAACCACTACATATATATACATATATATTACTAATTATAACCATTCTTCTCAGAAATTTAATAGTCGCTTCAAGCATTAATACCATCGTAATGCACATCTGCTATCTTATAGTAGGAATTGCAAAGGTATGATTACATTAATTTTCACTAGAAAGTAGTTGACTATTTTAAATTTACAACTTGCTAATAATAAATAAAAGAATAACTTTTTAATGCAAAAAAAGCCTCTTCATTAATTTTATTGATTGTTGTATGCAACATTAAAAAAAGGTAAATAATAAATTTTAATAATGTGTTACATCTTTAAGCACACTTAAAATTGGTTCTGTTGCAAAAAATTAAAGCTTTTAATTTAAATCTTGATAGACTTTTGTAGGATCCTCAAAAAGCGCGGCCATAGTATAAAATGTACTATGCCTTATGTGGGATATATCTGATAAAAAATTTTTCAAACAAATTTATCACAGCTAAAAATGCTTCTGCATTCTGCTTTATACTATATCTTATTATATCGTATATTTTATTTTAACGTTCCATATCAGTCAGTCAGTCAGTCAGTCAGTCAGGACAATTGTCTTTATATATATAGATTAATAAACAAATAGAGATGTAAGAATTTTGGAAATAAAATTTAGGAAATACAAACATACACAGCACAAAGATATTTCAAATAAGAAATTATGTCATATTTACCAGCAGTGTACATTACTAACCGTTACATTGACGTTTCAAGAAAAACAATTTGTAATCCTTTGAAGAATGAAACGTAACTTAAGACAGCACGCACTAGACTGAAGTATGTTAAAACATATTGCACTGGGAAGGGTCGAACTGCACTGTGCACATGCGTAGTCCATTGTCGCCCAAGTCCCTTCACGCAGACTTTCTTCATGGGAAATAAACATCTGTTACATAATTGCCATATCCGAATCGATCGCTTAACCGTACACCTCCTCTCGCATGAAGGTGTAAATTGCCAAGTGTTTCGATCTCACGATGGTATATTTCATTCATTTTGCAATGCATTTAAGGTAAATTGGGCAATTAGGGCAAAAAATTGAAATAAAAGAATAGTACAGCTACAGTAATAGCTAATATTCAATCGACGAACGAAAAGAAGAGAATACGTGAAGCAAACACTTTTCTGTCAAATATATATTCATAAAGAAATGATCAGTATCGACTCTCTGGATATTAGCCTCAATCGGTTTCTATTACTCGTAGTTGGTCTTTGGCCTTATGAGCAATCCAAACTCGTTCAAATTCAATTAATTTTACTTACTGGTATTTACACAAGTTTCATTCTATTTCAGGTACGTTAATTTCTTTGATTGCATAATTATATATAACAAAAAATTATTAAACTTTAATTTCTAGCGATTTAAATGTTGCAATTAAATATATCAAAAACCACAATAGACCTGTAATGTTATTATTGAAATCTTTGTGTTTATTGTAATTTATTTTATATTATTATTATAGAGGTAGAGAATCATTAAAGATAATATTATAATAATTTGTATTATACAAGAAAACGTTAAACAATTTTGTAATCCGTAATTATGTAAGATTCAATTTTTGTTCTGTTTTTCTATATAAAATTATAAATTATATAAAACTATATCATATGAAATTATAAAAAAATTATATAAAATTATGATAAAACTCTCATTTAAGAGCGAAATCTCCAATATAATTATGTTTTTCACATATATTATAATGATCATCCTTCTGAGTAACAATTAAAAAATCTTAGCTGTTGCTCATTCTTTATTAAAAATTTGTTAACAGAAAAGCTTCTTAGGTACTTATTTATTACACGGGCGCCAGTTCCAATTTCTTTTTTTACTTGAAAGCATAGCAATTCATTTTAACATAATATGGTTTCACATGAGTTTTCAAACTTCCACGCGAAGCGAGGTTCACCTCACATCGCCCGGTGCGGTTCTCAACATGTGGAATTGTACAATGATAGACTTCATTTCTCACTGTAAGCATCGGGCGGTGTAGGGTAGACTTCGCCTCGTGCGAAAAGTTGGAAACCCATGTGAAGCCATTTTATGTTACAAAATAACTTTCTCATAAGAATCGCCAAAAAAGAATTGTTAGTAATACAGGTTGGGTTTAGCTTAGGGGTTCTTTTAGGCTGAAAGTGCAGCAGAAGGGGCAGAGTCCCAGGTAGCAAGATAACGTTTAAAGATCTTATAATGACGTTAGAGACGTCATTAAGACGGAATTAATATGTCATTTGACGTCACTCTGCTACCTGGGATCCTTTTTATACTATTTTCACCTGCACATTTTGGTCATTTATATCTTTCAGTACTGAGAATAACTATTATATTTTTCAAATTTATTTTGTTAATAACTTTTTAATAAACAACAAGTGACGACTCAAACATTTCAAAGTTTACTTAGGAGGGTGATCTTTTGTAACATACACGGAGAGAATTTTCTCTTAAAATTTACCCTGAAATCATGATAGTTGTGGGACATGTACCACCAAGAATTTTATGCGAGCTATTCCGATTAATATCTATTATAATAAAAAATATTAATATCTATTACATCAAAATATAAAATATGTTTGATTAATTTTACTAAAATATATCTAGGGAATTTCAATAATTTTTCAGAATTTACCAATCTGCTTGGTAATTTTTATCACGTTGTTTGTAAAATGTCTCTTGTATATTTTAAAAATTCCTTGATTGCCAAGTTGTCCCAAGTTTGTAGTGAATTTAATGGTAAAATATAACAAAAAATTCTCTCCGTGTACGTAAAGGACAAGATCATTTTAGAGGTGCTTCCTTAAACTGGAAGTTTAGTAAAATTATTATAAATTAAAAACGATCGGTAATCTCAAGCTAACAGTTTTCTTATTTGATGAAAGAAAATAGTATATTGTGCACCAAGGGGAGAAAGTAGCGTTTTTCAGAGTGTGAAGTTTGGCAAATTACACGAGTCTGAAAAAGCTTTCGACCCGAGGTGCACACGATATTTTTCACAACACCTTTACGGAAAGTTCGACTTCCATGCCTAGAGTAACCAAGTGGTTACTTTCCGCCCGCTATGCCGGGTGGAAAGTATCAATTTTCTTTCCTAATAGGGAGGAAAGTAAGCCCTGGCGTGAAATTGGCCACTTTCGCCCCTCTCTACAGCATGGAAAGTCGAAGCTTCCCGTGGAGGGGTTGTAAAAAAACAATTCTGTTAAAATAAAATTTGTTGTATAAAATTATATTTTGCAGTTTACAGTATTTGTGACTTCAAAATGTACTCCGGAATTACTCGTCAACGTTTTCTCTTCTGCATTATTTTGTACTATGATTGCAATTAAGTATATTTCGTTTAGTGTTAATATAAAAAACGTAAGTAAAACGATTATTATATTTTAAGTATGTACGCTATGCTCATACAAATAAATATTTTCAAATTTTAATATAAAATATAATTTTTATCGAACTTAATCAATAGAGAGACATTGAATTTTGTTAAAACGCAGGTAAAATATTTGTTGGAACAACTGCAGCATCTCTATAACGAGTTAACTGACGAGAACGAAATCAATATCATAGAAAAGTATAGTAATAATGCGAAACGTTATACAATTATATTTTTATGTAAGACAATTATTTTTGCAACTCATATGTTATAGCCGGTCATAGCTAAAAAGTTATTAATGAGTTTTCAATAAACACAATTAACAAGCATAATAATTCAAAACATTTTTCAGTATTTTCCATGTTTACCGTATCTGCTTTAATTCTGTACATTTTTTGGCCGCACATTTCTAATATTTTATTCATCACAAACGGAACTCAATCATTACAATCGTTGCCATTTATGACCGAATATTTCATCGATAAAGAGAAATACTTCTATTTGATATTGTTCCACGCAAACGCAGCTGTTATTGTAGGATGTACCGCATTATTAGCGACAGGAACTATATTAATAGTTTATCTAAAGCATGCATGCGGAATGTTCCGAATCGCCCGGTAATATAAAATAAATTTATAAAAATAGATGTGGGAAATCTATAAGCAATTAGAAAATTGAAGGTTATGTTAGGTGTAATATAATTATAACTGAATAATCACTTACAGTTATCGTATCGAACGAGCAATGCTATTCGGAACTTTATGCAAAAACAGCTGGGAGAATGAAAATTTAATCAACAAGGGATTAATTTGTGCCGTGGATATGCATCGCAAAGCTATGAAGTTAGTATTCTTACGATGTGTACTAACCTATATGATAGTACACATACAACATATTTGTAAACAGTTTTATATATATATATACACATATATATAATATAACAGAAAAATGACATTATTCTATGCATATTCTACACATCTTTATCAAATATTACAAATATGCATTTCTGTAATATATCTATATATAGGGTTGTGTGGGGTGATGTGCATACTGCCATCTGTTTGTGTTGACAGTACCTTGTTTTAGATAAATAACTCGCGAGATAGCACGCACCCTGGTTTGCTGTACGAAAAGCGAGTTAAATTTCTCGAGCTGAATGTAATTTTTGCTTTTCACATTCATAGTGATTTCGTGAATTGGTTTTAGTCATCTTATAGGTAAATATTTTTATATTGTTAGTTTTTCAAGTACTTTTGATAATCCAAAGCGATTTTGTGATTTTCTTACATTGTGTTGGTGTCACGCCAGTCCGCGCAAAATAGCGTGTTTGGGGTGATGTGCAACATGATGTGAAATGTATCGACATGCAAGGTCGCAACTATTTAACTTGTGACAACTGCGATTCAGATGATGAAAAATAAAGTTTTTTGCGTTTTTCCTTTCATTATATTAATTTTTAAGCGATAAATAAATAAGAAATCAAATAAAAAATGATTTTTTTTTTCAGGTCGATTACAACACAGTGAAATTTTTTGTTCACCAGATTTCGATTAATTTGTATTTAAGAAGCCCAAATTTAACATTTAAGTCGATTGATGTCGATATTCATGCATTTTTTACCTTAATTTTACCTGTGTTGCACATCACCCCAAGAAAATTTGAAAATGCTAAAACAGACGTTTTTGAAAACTCGAAAAATTTTTAGGAAAAATTTAAAATTTTGAAAATCTAATCACGCAGAATTTTAGTATTTTCCTTCCTCTACATTATACAGCCATGATATATTCAAGAATTTGATTTTTGGATATGCCGTCTTTCGGAAGAGACGTTAAACCGTTGGTCCAAAGGAAATGATAATAGTAGGGAAAATGATAATAGTAGGGAAAAGAATTGGATAGGGTTGGGTACGTCCCTTGAAAAACGCCTCTCCCCTCTTGAATTGGATAGAATTGGATAGGGTTGGGTACGTCCCTTGAAAAAACACCTCTCCTCCCTTGAATTGGATAGAATTGGATAGGGTTGGGTACGTCCCTTTAAAAACGCCCTTTAAAACCCCTTGGGGTATATAAAGTATATATCTTTATCCTTTATTTTTGGATATGTTTTCCGAGCAACGAGTGAAAGTGTTGCACATCACCCCACATAACCCTACATATATATATATATATATATGTTATATATATATGTTATATATATATGTTATATATATATAATATATATATATATATATATATATATATATTATATATATATATATATATATATATATATATATATATATATATAATATATATACATAATATAATACGTAAACAAATACATATTTGTAATATTTTATAATGTAGAATATGCGTGTAGAATATGCGTAAAGTAATATCATTTTCAATAATATAATTTCAGTAATATAATTTTCTGTTGAAGATTTTCTCACTCAATATTATCTCGATTTAATGTAATGGTCTGCTTTTTGATAATCGTCGGGGTGGTTGGCGCAAGTTTGAATTTTTTTCGGGTAAATGTGGCCTTCTTTTTATCATATACTTGTGAATAACAGCAACAAAGTTTATTCAAATTTTCATTGATAGTTTTAATTAATTATTATTTTGTTTGACATTAGATAGTGACATTACTGACCCAGTTTTGATCAAGATCCTTGAATCTGCTTGTATATTAGATTTTTCAGATAATATCGTTTGGATTCGATACAGTGGAACTTTCATTACACGTAGTGTTTAGCATCGTCCATTTCATTTACGTATTCATAAGCAACTATCTTGGGCAAGAAATTGTTGATCACAATAATAATATATTTGCAACTATGTAAGCGATATTTGTATGTAATATAATCACATTCGCATGTTCGTTTTACGGATGGACACGACAAATGTACAGTAAATGTAATTTAAGAAACATATATTAAGCATTAACAGATCCTTTTTTAATATTTCTCAATCATTAATTATTTTGTCATGATATAGATACAATACCCAGTGGTACGTTGCTCCGTTACAAATACAAAAAATGATACTGTTCCTTTTGCAAAGGGGTACCAAGGGATTTACTATGAATATTGCTGGATTGTATGTGGCGTCCTTAGAAGGTGCTGCTACGGTAAAAGAAACATTTTTTAAAATATGTGTTACATGTACATATTTTAGATAGAGGAAGATGGAAAAGTTGTGTCTTATTGTAGTTGTGCAGTACCGTAGTGTCGTATTTCACCGTTCTTTATTCTTCGCGGAATTGATGCAAAACAGACCAACTAACTTCAGATAATTTTGTGCTTTTGTGCTATTCTGACAAGCTTTATTATATTCCAGATAAGTGTATTCTATATTATATTTAAAATTTTTCATTTTAGTGTTATATTGTTTCACATTTTTAATTATGGAATAATACCATTATAAACCACTAACATATATTACTAATTATAACCAATTAACCATTCATCTTCCCACAAATCTTATAGCCACTCCAAGTATTAATAACATAGTGATGCGCATCTGCTATCTATTAGGATTAGAATTACAAAGGTTTTATTGAGATTAATGAAAATGCACAGCAAAATTTTTATAATTATTTTCTTCTTTAAAAAAGCAGCATTAATAAATATATTTTTTAATATTTCTCGACCTTTCGTAATTCCGATATTCCATATTACATTAAGTTGTAAAAAGAACCTATTAAAATAGTCAACGCGGGACCTACGTTTATGTACTAAGGTCGGGTTCTGCAACAATATTACAACTACATCATCTGGAAGTAAGTAATGAGTTGACTATCGTGCAGATATAAGTTTAGTTAACAAACAAATAAAGATGTAGGAATTTGGAAAATAAAATTTAGAAAATACAAACAACACCAAGTTTATTTTAAAAAAGAAATTGAGTAATATTTACCAGCAATATATATCTTTGTTGCAATATATACTTACATTGACGTTTCAAGCTGAACAACTGGTAATTCTTTGAGAAATGAAACGTAACACAAGACAGCACGGACTAGAATGTGGAACATTAATAACATATTGTACTGTGGGAAGGGACAAACTGCACCTGCGCAGTCCATTGTTGTCCAAGTCCCCTCACACAATATTTTCTTATGGGAAATAAACATCTGTTGCATTATTGCCATAATCAAATCGATCGATTAACTGCTTCACCCCTTCTGAAATGCCAGTGTGAATGCCAGTGTGAATTGCCAGATGTTTCGATCTCTTACGTATGGTATTTCGTTATTTCTGCATTTTATTTAATTAAATTCGCCAGTGTGGCTTGAAATTCAAATAAAAAAGACACAAAGATATAAGTCATATAAGATATTTAATCGGCAAAAGGGAAGAGAACACGTGAACTTCCTTATCAATTCTATATCAATGCTCATGAAGAAATGATCTGTATCGACACTCTGCATGTCGGTCTGAATCGGTTTTTATTACTCGTAGTTGGCCTGTGGCCTTATCAACAATCTAAATTCGTTCGGTTTCAAGTAATTTTATTTTTTGGTATTTTGGCAAGTTTTATTCTATCTCAGGTACGTTAATATTTTTAATTATTGCTCCATAACAAAAAAATTATTAAATTTTAACTTGTAGCAATTTGAGCATTTATACAGATAGATACCTATATAAAAAATCTCCAATTAGCTTGTAGTATTATTATTACAATGTTTGTGTTTACTGTAATTTCTTTTACTGTTAGAATCATCAAAGACACACCATTATAATACATACTATAATAAAAAACATGAAACATTTTTAATTTCTTATTATGTAAAATTTAATTTTTGTTTGGACTGGATATATTAAATTATTATTAAAAAGCAATCAATTATCTGCATCTAACAATTTTCCCATTGGATAAAAGAAGTAATAATTTCAATGAAATTCGTTATATAAAATGGTTTCTTGCAGTTTGCAGCATTTCTTACTTTAAAATGTACTCCGGATTTACTCGTCAACGTTCTGTCTTCTGCATTATTTCATACTATGTTTGCGATTAAATATATTTCGTTTAGTATTAATACTAAAATCGTAAGTGAAATGATTATTATATATTATTTAATGTACATATAAATACGAATAAATTTACAAAATATAAATTTTAATATACAATGTAAATATAATCCTTCTCAATTATAACCAAAGACAAGTAACATAGAATTCTGTTAAAAGGTAAAATATTTATTGGAGCAATTGCAGCATATGCATAATGAGTTAACTGATGAAAATGAAATCAATATCATAGAGAAGTACGGTAATTATGCGAAAAGTTACACAATTGCATTTTTATGTAAGACAATTGCTTTTGTTACAACTTATCTTTGCAAGCTAATTAATGAGCCTATAATGCATTCACTTATGAAGGAAAATTATTTTTAAACATTCTTCAGTGCTTGTCGTGACCTTGGTGCTCTCTTTAACTTTATATTTATTTTGGCCGCATATTTTCAATATCCTGTTCTTCACAAACGAGACTCGATCACGTCTTTCGTTACCGTATATGACCGAATATTTCGTCGATCAAGAAAAATACCTCTATTTGATATTGTTCCATGCGAACGCGGCATTTGCCATAGGCGCTGTCGCAATGTTAGCGACAGGGACAATGTTGGTATTTTATCAACAACATGCATGCGGAATGTTTCGAATCGCCAGGTAAGAGAATAAATATAAAGACAGATGTGTAGAAAACTGGAAAATCGGAATATTATATAATTTTGGCAGAAGAATCACTTACAGTTATCGTATCGAACGAGCAATGACATTCAGAACTTTGCAAAAGAACAGTTTGGAGAATGAGAATTTGGTTTACAAGGGATTAATTTGTGCCGTGGATATGCATCGCAAAGCTATGAAGTTGGTATCCATACAACAGTAATTATTTGTAATAATCCATACAACAGTACAATATTTGTAATAATCAATAATGCGTGTGGAATATGCGTATATAGAGTAATATCCACTTTCTCTT
Organism: Temnothorax nylanderi; assembly: GCF_030848795.1. Taxonomy (NCBI): domain Eukaryota; kingdom Metazoa; phylum Arthropoda; class Insecta; order Hymenoptera; family Formicidae; genus Temnothorax; species Temnothorax nylanderi. Next base: position 397,899 of record NW_027249228.1, read on the forward strand.
GAAGGTTCTCTAACTTGACAGTATCTAGATTTAAAGTAATGTTCTCCTTGTTGATAATAGTCGGGGTGATTAGCGCAAGTCTCAATTTTTTTCGGGTAAATACGGTCCTTTTTTCATCATAATACTTATAATTAACAGTAATAGGACTAGTTGCTGACAAATTTTCTTTGACAGTCTAATTCTAATTAGTCGTCATTTTGTTTGACATTATTGACTAGTTTCTATCAAGATCTTGAATGCGCTTGTACTTTAGATTTTTCAGGTGATATCGTTTGGATACAATGCTATGGAACTTTCATTACCCGTAATGATTTTAATCAGTCAATTGGTGTACATGATGATAACCAATTATCTTGCACAGGAAATTATGGATCACAATAATGATATATATGTCACCGTGTAAGGAAGATATTCAAATGATATGATATCATACATATTTATCCTACTACAACGTACTAAAATAACAAAAACTGTCATTTAATTAAAAAGCAACTATGCATATGTCAAGAATGATTCTCTATTTCTTTTCGTCTTTCTTTAATAATTCGTTATAATACAGGTACAAGGTCCAGTGGTATATGGCTCCGTTACAAACACAGAAGTTAATTCTATTTCTGTTGCAAAGAAGTACCAAGGCGTTCACTATGAATATTGCTGGATTGTTTGTGGGATCATTAGAAGGTGCAGCTACGGTAAAAATATGTTATATTTTAAACATAACACGTTTTAAACAGGAAAAACAAAAGAGGAACCATCTTATTACAGTTGCTGAGTACCGCGCTATCATATTTTACTGTCCTTCATTCTGCGCAACATTGACATAAAATTAATTAATTAAATATATACTATAAAGCATGTGATAAAATTAATTATATACGGATAATAGTTGCTTTCCATTTACACTCAAGTAATCTGAGTCACTCAGTTATGTGAGTATTTTATACTCAGGTAAGATATGTCATTTTGTATTTACCTGCTTATTTTGGTGACAAAGCTATCGCATAATAATATACAGGTTCATAAGCCTCACTTTTAATGTGAGTCTATTAGATTCATTAAAGCACATGGTCCCGATTGTGGATAAAAACTCAGTTGAATCTCACTTGCTAGCATGCAAAAAGAACGTGCATTCAACTGAGTTATGACGTCACAAGTGAGAATTATCTGAGTTTTGATGTAAATGGAAAGCAACTAATATCGCCTATTGTCTCAAACGAAGCAGAGGTAATAAACAAGATGCATAAGATAGATTACGGAGGAGAATGTAAAAGTTGAAAAAATATGAAAACATCTAAAGTAAGTGGTGTTTATAGCAACACGTACATTGAAAAGTGTATTTAATAATAGTAATAATAAATTACTGGCCAATATATCGATATGTATAACTGATCGTTTCCTCTAAAATCAAAATGTAACTTATGAGTTTACGCACTACGAAACGAATGAGACGCGACAAAACGCGCTACTGAAAATACGCCTGCGCGACTCTTTGTCAGGAGATACATTTAGAAAAGTATTTTCTTTTCTGAGAAATAAACGTTCAATTATCTTAAATTACATTGATCGCTTAATCGTCGACCTATTCCCAGGTCCCCGACGTTGCTAAAATGCGAGTGTTCCGATCTCACGGTAACATTTTGTTGCATTTTACATCGCATTAAATTAGGCAATTTACATTAAAATTTAAACTAAATAAATAAGGGAATACGCAACTGCGGACTAGTCGAAAGAAGAAAATAGGCGCACCGATCCTTTCGCTGTTACATGCATGTATATGCTCGTGGAGAAATGATCTGTATAAACTCTTTACATATTGGTCTCAATCGGTTTCTACTACTTACATTTGGTCTATGGCCTTATCAGCAATCTAAACTCGTTCAATTCCAATTAGTTTTGTTTCTTAGTATTTTGGCAACATTTATTTTATTTCAGGTACGTGAATAGCTTTAATTCCATGATATAGGACTTTAATTACAAAATAAAAAAAATTATTTGTAGCAATTGACTTTGCAATTTCACATATTAAAACCATTATATCACAAACTCAATGTTGTGTATATTACACATCAATATTAATATTATAATACGCACGCTCACGCGCATGTGTGTATTACAGAAAAAACTACATTTATAATTTTATACTTTGTTTATTTAAATAGATTTCTAATTTAAATTATTACATATTGAAAAACAATCAATTAATGACTTGGGGTCTTTTTCTAATTGCATAAGAATATAGTAATTTTAATGGAAATTTCGGTAA